>NW_026610554.1:0-229064 GCF_029499605.1 Hyla sarda
CAGATATTAAACTGATAAGAACAGATACTACACTTGATCTTAGCCAAAAGGCCGAGAAGCGATAACCGTGAAAGGGGCGGGCCCAACAAGGTCCCCTTCATGGGCACTATCACTGCTTGCTGTCAGGGAGGCTGCCAGACAATTTTCCATGCACACTCTGGGCTGGGGGGCAGTCAACCACCAGTACACACAGCAGAACCTAAACCCATACCATTATTGCTAAGCAGCAAGACAGGGGCCCATTGCACTCCCACGGGGCCTTTTTAAATGCAATCCATAACCCGGATTTGCCAGGAACCCTTCTTACTCCTCCTACTTGCATGTGACACTGGGCTTAGGATCTGCATAGGAAACACACACACAAGCACACACCTACCTTTGTTGCCTGCAGATGCCTCCTTGGCTGTCCCCAAACGGTATCAAACCAACACCCACGGGAAGCTGTAAGCATAGAGGACATGCCTGCACCCCATTGGACTTACCTGTGTGGGTTAAACCCGGGTTATTTGACAACCTATGGCGGTGATGGTTCTGCTCAGGCAGAGCAGTGCTGATGCTCCTCATAAAGCTGTCGCTGCTGTGAAGGTTCTAGGTGACATCACAAATCCCTATGGTTACATACACAACAAAGCTGGGTTGTTGTTGTTTACACTCTGCAAGGCCTGTGGAAGTGAGTGACATCATAGCACTGTAGTTCTGAGGGTTCTAGATGGATGCAACAATCTCCTGTTGCTTCTATGAAGGCCATAATAGACGACATCACCAAACAGCTCCATAGTCACATACACAGCAAAGGAGAGATGTTGTTTACACCTAGTGATGTCAGTGGTATTGAGTGACATCACAGCACAGTGCTAAGGCTCCTGGGCCTGGACACAGCAGCGGCTGCAATATCTCAACGGAGAATACGTTTATATATATGTGTGTGTGTGCGCGTATATATATATATATATATATATATATATATATATATTTCTCCGCCGAAATCACTTTTAAACCCATTTCCACCTTTTTTTCCCTTCTCTTCCTCTTACTTTTTTTTCACGTTTTTTTACGTTTTTCTCCTTTTCGCCTCTTTTCTGGGCGTATTATTCTTCTTTTTCTTCTTTTTTTTCGTCTAATGCATACCCCATCAGTGCAGCAATGCTTATTCAATACCGCCAGCAGATGGAGACACTGGGGGATAATTTTCTAAGGATTTATACTGATTTTTCCTGTCTGAATTTGTCGCACAGAAAGTTGCAGGCCAAATATGTGTGACATTTCTGCGACTTTAGCTTCTAGAGCATTTTTACAACATTATACATAGGTGCTGAATACATAAAAAGCGACTGTTCAGCGACAGACAAGTCGCATCGGCTGAAAGTAGGCCAGAATGTCAGTCCATGTTGGAGCAGGTTTAGATACAGTCTAAAGCATAGATCTCAAAGTCTGTGCACAGAATTTAGCAAGGGCCTCGCACCTTCTGATGCATCAGGTAGGTGCACAATAGCATAGCCTAACCCTCTGTACTTTGGTCTATATTGATGCGGGACATAGACAGCCAGCTGATGACCAATCCATTAGTGCAATGGATGACTGGAAGCATTTGTCTTTGCCTTTGCAATACCACAGAAGCAATGCATGGTCAATGTACAGCAATGACACACCTGTGTGAACAGCCAGGAGACCCCCCCCCCCCATGTTATGTTACATAGTTACATAGTTAGTACGGTCGAAAAAAGACATATGTCCATCAAGTTCAACCAGGGAATTAAGGGGTAGGGGTGTGGCGCGATATTGGGGAAGGGATGAGATTTTATATTTCTTCATAAGCATTAATCTTATTTTGTCAATTAGGAACATTCAGCACCCACCCGCTATCAAGGCAGCTGCCTATCATGTCATGCCCTACCTGCACAGGTGTGCTGGCTACTCAAATGATCCAATTAAGGAGGCCATTTAGTCAGCAGCAGCAGAAGTCCTGTGCCTGGACGCTCCAACAGCGGCCAGACACAAGCAGAAGCAGAAGCAGCAGCAGCACCACCTTTTGTTTTTTGGCTGCAGCAGCAGCAGCAGCAAGGCCCACAGGGCTGGCTAGCTGGCTAGCCAGCAAGCAGGTAGCAATGAAAGTAGGAATCTTTCTTTTTAACCCTGTAAGGGGGTGGTGCACTGTACCCGAAGATACTGCCATATCGGGTCAATGCATAGGGCGACGGAAGCAAGCTTCGAAATCGGCCCCCGTTCTCAAAAATCCATTTAATATATGGTCCCCAGATAGGGGACGTATCAGATATTAAACTGATAAGAACAGATACTACACTTGATCTTAGCCAAAAGGCCGAGAAGCGATAACCGTGAAAGGGGCGGGCCCAACAAGGTCCCCTTCATGGGCACTATCACTGCTTGCTGTCAGGGAGGCTGCCAGACAATTTTCCATGCACACTCTGGGCTGGGGGGCAGTCAACCACCAGTACACACAGCAGAACCTAAACCCATACCATTATTGCTAAGCAGCAAGACAGGGGCCCATTGCACTCCCACGGGGCCTTTTTAAATGCAATCCATAACCCGGATTTGCCAGGAACCCTTCTTACTCCTCCTACTTGCATGTGACACTGGGCTTAGGATCTGCATAGGAAACACACACACAAGCACACACCTACCTTTGTTGCCTGCAGATGCCTCCTTGGCTGTCCCCAAACGGTATCAAACCAACACCCACGGGAAGCTGTAAGCATAGAGGACATGCCTGCACCCCATTGGACTTACCTGTGTGGGTTAAACCCGGGTTATTTGACAACCTATGGCGGTGATGGTTCTGCTCAGGCAGAGCAGTGCTGATGCTCCTCATAAAGCTGTCGCTGCTGTGAAGGTTCTAGGTGACATCACAAATCCCTATGGTTACATACACAACAAAGCTGGGTTGTTGTTGTTTACACTCTGCAAGGCCTGTGGAAGTGAGTGACATCATAGCACTGTAGTTCTGAGGGTTCTAGATGGATGCAACAATCTCCTGTTGCTTCTATGAAGGCCATAATAGACGACATCACCAAACAGCTCCATAGTCACATACACAGCAAAGGAGAGATGTTGTTTACACCTAGTGATGTCAGTGGTATTGAGTGACATCACAGCACAGTGCTAAGGCTCCTGGGCCTGGACACAGCAGCGGCTGCAATATCTCAACGGAGAATACGTTTATATATATGTGTGTGTGTGCGCGTATATATATATATATATATATATATATATATATATATATATATTTCTCCGCCGAAATCACTTTTAAACCCATTTCCACCTTTTTTTCCCTTCTCTTCCTCTTACTTTTTTTTCACGTTTTTTTACGTTTTTCTCCTTTTCGCCTCTTTTCTGGGCGTATTATTCTTCTTTTTCTTCTTTTTTTTCGTCTAATGCATACCCCATCAGTGCAGCAATGCTTATTCAATACCGCCAGCAGATGGAGACACTGGGGGATAATTTTCTAAGGATTTATACTGATTTTTCCTGTCTGAATTTGTCGCACAGAAAGTTGCAGGCCAAATATGTGTGACATTTCTGCGACTTTAGCTTCTAGAGCATTTTTACAACATTATACATAGGTGCTGAATACATAAAAAGCGACTGTTCAGCGACAGACAAGTCGCATCGGCTGAAAGTAGGCCAGAATGTCAGTCCATGTTGGAGCAGGTTTAGATACAGTCTAAAGCATAGATCTCAAAGTCTGTGCACAGAATTTAGCAAGGGCCTCGCACCTTCTGATGCATCAGGTAGGTGCACAATAGCATAGCCTAACCCTCTGTACTTTGGTCTATATTGATGCGGGACATAGACAGCCAGCTGATGACCAATCCATTAGTGCAATGGATGGCTGGAAGCATTTGTCTTTGCCTTTGCAATACCACAGAAGCAATGCATGGTCAATGTACAGCAATGACACACCTGTGTGAACAGCCAGGAGACCCCCCCCCCCCATGTTATGTTACATAGTTACATAGTTAGTACGGTCGAAAAAAGACATATGTCCATCAAGTTCAACCAGGGAATTAAGGGGTAGGGGTGTGGCGCGATATTGGGGAAGGGATGAGATTTTATATTTCTTCATAAGCATTAATCTTATTTTGTCAATTAGGAACATTCAGCACCCACCCGCTATCAAGGCAGCTGCCTATCATGTCATGCCCTACCTGCACAGGTGTGCTGGCTACTCAAATGATCCAATTAAGGAGGCCATTTAGTCAGCAGCAGCAGAAGTCCTGTGCCTGGACGCTCCAACAGCGGCCAGACACAAGCAGAAGCAGAAGCAGCAGCAGCACCACCTTTTGTTTTTTGGCTGCAGCAGCAGCAGCAGCAAGGCCCACAGGGCTGGCTAGCTGGCTAGCCAGCAAGCAGGTAGCAATGAAAGTAGGAATCTTTCTTTTTAACCCTGTAAGGGGGTGGTGCACTGTACCCGAAGATACTGCCATATCGGGTCAATGCATAGGGCGACGGAAGCAAGCTTCGAAATCGGCCCCCGTTCTCAAAAATCCATTTAATATATGGTCCCCAGATAGGGGACGTATCAGATATTAAACTGATAAGAACAGATACTACACTTGATCTTAGCCAAAAGGCCGAGAAGCGATAACCGTGAAAGGGGCGGGCCCAACAAGGTCCCCTTCATGGGCACTATCACTGCTTGCTGTCAGGGAGGCTGCCAGACAATTTTCCATGCACACTCTGGGCTGGGGGGCAGTCAACCACCAGTACACACAGCAGAACCTAAACCCATACCATTATTGCTAAGCAGCAAGACAGGGGCCCATTGCACTCCCACGGGGCCTTTTTAAATGCAATCCATAACCCGGATTTGCCAGGAACCCTTCTTACTCCTCCTACTTGCATGTGACACTGGGCTTAGGATCTGCATAGGAAACACACACACAAGCACACACCTACCTTTGTTGCCTGCAGATGCCTCCTTGGCTGTCCCCAAACGGTATCAAACCAACACCCACGGGAAGCTGTAAGCATAGAGGACATGCCTGCACCCCATTGGACTTACCTGTGTGGGTTAAACCCGGGTTATTTGACAACCTATGGCGGTGATGGTTCTGCTCAGGCAGAGCAGTGCTGATGCTCCTCATAAAGCTGTCGCTGCTGTGAAGGTTCTAGGTGACATCACAAATCCCTATGGTTACATACACAACAAAGCTGGGTTGTTGTTGTTTACACTCTGCAAGGCCTGTGGAAGTGAGTGACATCATAGCACTGTAGTTCTGAGGGTTCTAGATGGATGCAACAATCTCCTGTTGCTTCTATGAAGGCCATAATAGACGACATCACCAAACAGCTCCATAGTCACATACACAGCAAAGGAGAGATGTTGTTTACACCTAGTGATGTCAGTGGTATTGAGTGACATCACAGCACAGTGCTAAGGCTCCTGGGCCTGGACACAGCAGCGGCTGCAATATCTCAACGGAGAATACGTTTATATATATGTGTGTGTGTGCGCGTATATATATATATATATATATATATATATATATATATATATATATTCTCCGCCGAAATCACTTTTAAACCCATTTCCACCTTTTTTTCCCTTCTCTTCCTCTTACTTTTTTTTCACGTTTTTTTACGTTTTTCTCCTTTTCGCCTCTTTTCTGGGCGTATTATTCTTCTTTTTCTTCTTTTTTTTCGTCTAATGCATACCCCATCAGTGCAGCAATGCTTATTCAATACCGCCAGCAGATGGAGACACTGGGGGATAATTTTCTAAGGATTTATACTGATTTTTCCTGTCTGAATTTGTCGCACAGAAAGTTGCAGGCCAAATATGTGTGACATTTCTGCGACTTTAGCTTCTAGAGCATTTTTACAACATTATACATAGGTGCTGAATACATAAAAAGCGACTGTTCAGCGACAGACAAGTCGCATCGGCTGAAAGTAGGCCAGAATGTCAGTCCATGTTGGAGCAGGTTTAGATACAGTCTAAAGCATAGATCTCAAAGTCTGTGCACAGAATTTAGCAAGGGCCTCGCACCTTCTGATGCATCAGGTAGGTGCACAATAGCATAGCCTAACCCTCTGTACTTTGGTCTATATTGATGCGGGACATAGACAGCCAGCTGATGATCAATCCATTAGTGCAATGGATGGCTGGAAGCATTTGTCTTTGCCTTTGCAATACCACAGAAGCAATGCATGGTCAATGTACAGCAATGACACACCTGTGTGAACAGCCAGGAGACCCCCCCCCCCCCCATGTTATGTTACATAGTTACATAGTTAGTACGGTCGAAAAAAGACATATGTCCATCAAGTTCAACCAGGGAATTAAGGGGTAGGGGTGTGGCGCGATATTGGGGAAGGGATGAGATTTTATATTTCTTCATAAGCATTAATCTTATTTTGTCAATTAGGAACATTCAGCACCCACCCGCTATCAAGGCAGCTGCCTATCATGTCATGCCCTACCTGCACAGGTGTGCTGGCTACTCAAATGATCCAATTAAGGAGGCCATTTAGTCAGCAGCAGCAGAAGTCCTGTGCCTGGACGCTCCAACAGCGGCCAGACACAAGCAGAAGCAGAAGCAGCAGCAGCACCACCTTTTGTTTTTTGGCTGCAGCAGCAGCAGCAGCAAGGCCCACAGGGCTGGCTAGCTGGCTAGCCAGCAAGCAGGTAGCAATGAAAGTAGGAATCTTTCTTTTTAACCCTGTAAGGGGGTGGTGCACTGTACCCGAAGATACTGCCATATCGGGTCAATGCATAGGGCGACGGAAGCAAGCTTCGAAATCGGCCCCCGTTCTCAAAAATCCATTTAATATATGGTCCCCAGATAGGGGACGTATCAGATATTAAACTGATAAGAACAGATACTACACTTGATCTTAGCCAAAAGGCCGAGAAGCGATAACCGTGAAAGGGGCGGGCCCAACAAGGTCCCCTTCATGGGCACTATCACTGCTTGCTGTCAGGGAGGCTGCCAGACAATTTTCCATGCACACTCTGGGCTGGGGGGCAGTCAACCACCAGTACACACAGCAGAACCTAAACCCATACCATTATTGCTAAGCAGCAAGACAGGGGCCCATTGCACTCCCACGGGGCCTTTTTAAATGCAATCCATAACCCGGATTTGCCAGGAACCCTTCTTACTCCTCCTACTTGCATGTGACACTGGGCTTAGGATCTGCATAGGAAACACACACACAAGCACACACCTACCTTTGTTGCCTGCAGATGCCTCCTTGGCTGTCCCCAAACGGTATCAAACCAACACCCACGGGAAGCTGTAAGCATAGAGGACATGCCTGCACCCCATTGGACTTACCTGTGTGGGTTAAACCCGGGTTATTTGACAACCTATGGCGGTGATGGTTCTGCTCAGGCAGAGCAGTGCTGATGCTCCTCATAAAGCTGTCGCTGCTGTGAAGGTTCTAGGTGACATCACAAATCCCTATGGTTACATACACAACAAAGCTGGGTTGTTGTTGTTTACACTCTGCAAGGCCTGTGGAAGTGAGTGACATCATAGCACTGTAGTTCTGAGGGTTCTAGATGGATGCAACAATCTCCTGTTGCTTCTATGAAGGCCATAATAGACGACATCACCAAACAGCTCCATAGTCACATACACAGCAAAGGAGAGATGTTGTTTACACCTAGTGATGTCAGTGGTATTGAGTGACATCACAGCACAGTGCTAAGGCTCCTGGGCCTGGACACAGCAGCGGCTGCAATATCTCAACGGAGAATACGTTTATATATATGTGTGTGTGTGCGCGTATATATATATATATATATATATATATATATATATATATATATTTCTCCGCCGAAATCACTTTTAAACCCATTTCCACCTTTTTTTCCCTTCTCTTCCTCTTACTTTTTTTTCACGTTTTTTTACGTTTTTCTCCTTTTCGCCTCTTTTCTGGGCGTATTATTCTTCTTTTTCTTCTTTTTTTTCGTCTAATGCATACCCCATCAGTGCAGCAATGCTTATTCAATACCGCCAGCAGATGGAGACACTGGGGGATAATTTTCTAAGGATTTATACTGATTTTTCCTGTCTGAATTTGTCGCACAGAAAGTTGCAGGCCAAATATGTGTGACATTTCTGCGACTTTAGCTTCTAGAGCATTTTTACAACATTATACATAGGTGCTGAATACATAAAAAGCGACTGTTCAGCGACAGACAAGTCGCATCGGCTGAAAGTAGGCCAGAATGTCAGTCCATGTTGGAGCAGGTTTAGATACAGTCTAAAGCATAGATCTCAAAGTCTGTGCACAGAATTTAGCAAGGGCCTCGCACCTTCTGATGCATCAGGTAGGTGCACAATAGCATAGCCTAACCCTCTGTACTTTGGTCTATATTGATGCGGGACATAGACAGCCAGCTGATGACCAATCCATTAGTGCAATGGATGGCTGGAAGCATTTGTCTTTGCCTTTGCAATACCACAGAAGCAATGCATGGTCAATGTACAGCAATGACACACCTGTGTGAACAGCCAGGAGACCCCCCCCCCCCATGTTATGTTACATAGTTACATAGTTAGTACGGTCGAAAAAAGACATATGTCCATCAAGTTCAACCAGGGAATTAAGGGGTAGGGGTGTGGCGCGATATTGGGGAAGGGATGAGATTTTATATTTCTTCATAAGCATTAATCTTATTTTGTCAATTAGGAACATTCAGCACCCACCCGCTATCAAGGCAGCTGCCTATCATGTCATGCCCTACCTGCACAGGTGTGCTGGCTACTCAAATGATCCAATTAAGGAGGCCATTTAGTCAGCAGCAGCAGAAGTCCTGTGCCTGGACGCTCCAACAGCGGCCAGACACAAGCAGAAGCAGAAGCAGCAGCAGCACCACCTTTTGTTTTTTGGCTGCAGCAGCAGCAGCAGCAGCAGCAAGGCCCACAGGGCTGGCTAGCTGGCTAGCCAGCAAGCAGGTAGCAATGAAAGTAGGAATCTTTCTTTTTAACCCTGTAAGGGGGTGGTGCACTGTACCCGAAGATACTGCCATATCGGGTCAATGCATAGGGCGACGGAAGCAAGCTTCGAAATCGGCCCCCGTTCTCAAAAATCCATTTAATATATGGTCCCCAGATAGGGGACGTATCAGATATTAAACTGATAAGAACAGATACTACACTTGATCTTAGCCAAAAGGCCGAGAAGCGATAACCGTGAAAGGGGCGGGCCCAACAAGGTCCCCTTCATGGGCACTATCACTGCTTGCTGTCAGGGAGGCTGCCAGACAATTTTCCATGCACACTCTGGGCTGGGGGGCAGTCAACCACCAGTACACACAGCAGAACCTAAACCCATACCATTATTGCTAAGCAGCAAGACAGGGGCCCATTGCACTCCCACGGGGCCTTTTTAAATGCAATCCATAACCCGGATTTGCCAGGAACCCTTCTTACTCCTCCTACTTGCATGTGACACTGGGCTTAGGATCTGCATAGGAAACACACACACAAGCACACACCTACCTTTGTTGCCTGCAGATGCCTCCTTGGCTGTCCCCAAACGGTATCAAACCAACACCCACGGGAAGCTGTAAGCATAGAGGACATGCCTGCACCCCATTGGACTTACCTGTGTGGGTTAAACCCGGGTTATTTGACAACCTATGGCGGTGATGGTTCTGCTCAGGCAGAGCAGTGCTGATGCTCCTCATAAAGCTGTCGCTGCTGTGAAGGTTCTAGGTGACATCACAAATCCCTATGGTTACATACACAACAAAGCTGGGTTGTTGTTGTTTACACTCTGCAAGGCCTGTGGAAGTGAGTGACATCATAGCACTGTAGTTCTGAGGGTTCTAGATGGATGCAACAATCTCCTGTTGCTTCTATGAAGGCCATAATAGACGACATCACCAAACAGCTCCATAGTCACATACACAGCAAAGGAGAGATGTTGTTTACACCTAGTGATGTCAGTGGTATTGAGTGACATCACAGCACAGTGCTAAGGCTCCTGGGCCTGGACACAGCAGCGGCTGCAATATCTCAACGGAGAATACGTTTATATATATGTGTGTGTGTGCGCGTATATATATATATATATATATATATATATATATATATATATATATATTTCTCCGCCGAAATCACTTTTAAACCCATTTCCACCTTTTTTTCCCTTCTCTTCCTCTTACTTTTTTTTCACGTTTTTTTACGTTTTTCTCCTTTTCGCCTCTTTTCTGGGCGTATTATTCTTCTTTTTCTTCTTTTTTTTCGTCTAATGCATACCCCATCAGTGCAGCAATGCTTATTCAATACCGCCAGCAGATGGAGACACTGGGGGATAATTTTCTAAGGATTTATACTGATTTTTCCTGTCTGAATTTGTCGCACAGAAAGTTGCAGGCCAAATATGTGTGACATTTCTGCGACTTTAGCTTCTAGAGCATTTTTACAACATTATACATAGGTGCTGAATACATAAAAAGCGACTGTTCAGCGACAGACAAGTCGCATCGGCTGAAAGTAGGCCAGAATGTCAGTCCATGTTGGAGCAGGTTTAGATACAGTCTAAAGCATAGATCTCAAAGTCTGTGCACAGAATTTAGCAAGGGCCTCGCACCTTCTGATGCATCAGGTAGGTGCACAATAGCATAGCCTAACCCTCTGTACTTTGGTCTATATTGATGCGGGACATAGACAGCCAGCTGATGACCAATCCATTAGTGCAATGGATGGCTGGAAGCATTTGTCTTTGCCTTTGCAATACCACAGAAGCAATGCATGGTCAATGTACAGCAATGACACACCTGTGTGAACAGCCAGGAGACCCCCCCCCCCATGTTATGTTACATAGTTACATAGTTAGTACGGTCGAAAAAAGACATATGTCCATCAAGTTCAACCAGGGAATTAAGGGGTAGGGGTGTGGCGCGATATTGGGGAAGGGATGAGATTTTATATTTCTTCATAAGCATTAATCTTATTTTGTCAATTAGGAACATTCAGCACCCACCCGCTATCAAGGCAGCTGCCTATCATGTCATGCCCTACCTGCACAGGTGTGCTGGCTACTCAAATGATCCAATTAAGGAGGCCATTTAGTCAGCAGCAGCAGAAGTCCTGTGCCTGGACGCTCCAACAGCGGCCAGACACAAGCAGAAGCAGAAGCAGCAGCAGCACCACCTTTTGTTTTTTGGCTGCAGCAGCAGCAGCAGCAAGGCCCACAGGGCTGGCTAGCTGGCTAGCCAGCAAGCAGGTAGCAATGAAAGTAGGAATCTTTCTTTTTAACCCTGTAAGGGGGTGGTGCACTGTACCCGAAGATACTGCCATATCGGGTCAATGCATAGGGCGACGGAAGCAAGCTTCGAAATCGGCCCCCGTTCTCAAAAATCCATTTAATATATGGTCCCCAGATAGGGGACGTATCAGATATTAAACTGATAAGAACAGATACTACACTTGATCTTAGCCAAAAGGCCGAGAAGCGATAACCGTGAAAGGGGCGGGCCCAACAAGGTCCCCTTCATGGGCACTATCACTGCTTGCTGTCAGGGAGGCTGCCAGACAATTTTCCATGCACACTCTGGGCTGGGGGGCAGTCAACCACCAGTACACACAGCAGAACCTAAACCCATACCATTATTGCTAAGCAGCAAGACAGGGGCCCATTGCACTCCCACGGGGCCTTTTTAAATGCAATCCATAACCCGGATTTGCCAGGAACCCTTCTTACTCCTCCTACTTGCATGTGACACTGGGCTTAGGATCTGCATAGGAAACACACACACAAGCACACACCTACCTTTGTTGCCTGCAGATGCCTCCTTGGCTGTCCCCAAACGGTATCAAACCAACACCCACGGGAAGCTGTAAGCATAGAGGACATGCCTGCACCCCATTGGACTTACCTGTGTGGGTTAAACCCGGGTTATTTGACAACCTATGGCGGTGATGGTTCTGCTCAGGCAGAGCAGTGCTGATGCTCCTCATAAAGCTGTCGCTGCTGTGAAGGTTCTAGGTGACATCACAAATCCCTATGGTTACATACACAACAAAGCTGGGTTGTTGTTGTTTACACTCTGCAAGGCCTGTGGAAGTGAGTGACATCATAGCACTGTAGTTCTGAGGGTTCTAGATGGATGCAACAATCTCCTGTTGCTTCTATGAAGGCCATAATAGACGACATCACCAAACAGCTCCATAGTCACATACACAGCAAAGGAGAGATGTTGTTTACACCTAGTGATGTCAGTGGTATTGAGTGACATCACAGCACAGTGCTAAGGCTCCTGGGCCTGGACACAGCAGCGGCTGCAATATCTCAACGGAGAATACGTTTATATATATATGTGTGTGTGCGCGTATATATATATATATATATATATATATATATATATATATATATATTTCTCCGCCGAAATCACTTTTAAACCCATTTCCACCTTTTTTTCCCTTCTCTTCCTCTTACTTTTTTTTCACGTTTTTTTACGTTTTTCTCCTTTTCGCCTCTTTTCTGGGCGTATTATTCTTCTTTTTCTTCTTTTTTTTCGTCTAATGCATACCCCATCAGTGCAGCAATGCTTATTCAATACCGCCAGCAGATGGAGACACTGGGAGATTATTTTCTAAGGATTTATACTGATTTTTCCTGTCTGAATTTGTCGCACAGAAAGTTGCAGGCCAAATATGTGTGACATTTCTGCGACTTTAGCTTCTAGAGCATTTTTACAACATTATACATAGGTGCTGAATACATAAAAAGCGACTGTTCAGCGACAGACAAGTCGCATCGGCTGAAAGTAGGCTAGAATGTCAGTCCATGTTGGAGCAGGTTTAGATACAGTCTAAAGCATAGATCTCAAAGTCTGTGCACAGAATTTAGCAAGGGCCTCGCACCTTCTGATGCATCAGGTAGGTGCACAATAGCATAGCCTAACCCTCTGTACTTTGGTCTATATTGATGCGGGACATAGACAGCCAGCTGATGACCAATCCATTAGTGCAATGGATGGCTGGAAGCATTTGTCTTTGCCTTTGCAATACCACAGAAGCAATGCATGGTCAATGTACAGCAATGACACACCTGTGTGAACAGCCAGGAGACCCCCCCCCCCCCATGTTATGTTACATAGTTACATAGTTAGTACGGTCGAAAAAAGACATATGTCCATCAAGTTCAACCAGGGAATTAAGGGGTAGGGGTGTGGCGCGATATTGGGGAAGGGATGAGATTTTATATTTCTTCATAAGCATTAATCTTATTTTGTCAATTAGGAACATTCAGCACCCACCCGCTATCAAGGCAGCTGCCTATCATGTCATGCCCTACCTGCACAGGTGTGCTGGCTACTCAAATGATCCAATTAAGGAGGCCATTTAGTCAGCAGCAGCAGAAGTCCTGTGCCTGGACGCTCCAACAGCGGCCAGACACAAGCAGAAGCAGAAGCAGCAGCAGCACCACCTTTTGTTTTTTGGCTGCAGCAGCAGCAGCAGCAAGGCCCACAGGGCTGGCTAGCTGGCTAGCCAGCAAGCAGGTAGCAATGAAAGTAGGAATCTTTCTTTTTAACCCTGTAAGGGGGTGGTGCACTGTACCCGAAGATACTGCCATATCGGGTCAATGCATAGGGCGACGGAAGCAAGCTTCGAAATCGGCCCCCGTTCTCAAAAATCCATTTAATATATGGTCCCCAGATAGGGGACGTATCAGATATTAAACTGATAAGAACAGATACTACACTTGATCTTAGCCAAAAGGCCGAGAAGCGATAACCGTGAAAGGGGCGGGCCCAACAAGGTCCCCTTCATGGGCACTATCACTGCTTGCTGTCAGGGAGGCTGCCAGACAATTTTCCATGCACACTCTGGGCTGGGGGGCAGTCAACCACCAGTACACACAGCAGAACCTAAACCCATACCATTATTGCTAAGCAGCAAGACAGGGGCCCATTGCACTCCCACGGGGCCTTTTTAAATGCAATCCATAACCCGGATTTGCCAGGAACCCTTCTTACTCCTCCTACTTGCATGTGACACTGGGCTTAGGATCTGCATAGGAAACACACACACAAGCACACACCTACCTTTGTTGCCTGCAGATGCCTCCTTGGCTGTCCCCAAACGGTATCAAACCAACACCCACGGGAAGCTGTAAGCATAGAGGACATGCCTGCACCCCATTGGACTTACCTGTGTGGGTTAAACCCGGGTTATTTGACAACCTATGGCGGTGATGGTTCTGCTCAGGCAGAGCAGTGCTGATGCTCCTCATAAAGCTGTCGCTGCTGTGAAGGTTCTAGGTGACATCACAAATCCCTATGGTTACATACACAACAAAGCTGGGTTGTTGTTGTTTACACTCTGCAAGGCCTGTGGAAGTGAGTGACATCATAGCACTGTAGTTCTGAGGGTTCTAGATGGATGCAACAATCTCCTGTTGCTTCTATGAAGGCCATAATAGACGACATCACCAAACAGCTCCATAGTCACATACACAGCAAAGGAGAGATGTTGTTTACACCTAGTGATGTCAGTGGTATTGAGTGACATCACAGCACAGTGCTAAGGCTCCTGGGCCTGGACACAGCAGCGGCTGCAATATCTCAACGGAGAATACGTTTATATATATGTGTGTGTGTGCGCGTATATATATATATATATATATATATATATATATATATATATATATTTCTCCGCCGAAATCACTTTTAAACCCATTTCCACCTTTTTTTCCCTTCTCTTCCTCTTACTTTTTTTTCACGTTTTTTTACGTTTTTCTCCTTTTCGCCTCTTTTCTGGGCGTATTATTCTTCTTTTTCTTCTTTTTTTTCGTCTAATGCATACCCCATCAGTGCAGCAATGCTTATTCAATACCGCCAGCAGATGGAGACACTGGGGGATAATTTTCTAAGGATTTATACTGATTTTTCCTGTCTGAATTTGTCGCACAGAAAGTTGCAGGCCAAATATGTGTGACATTTCTGCGACTTTAGCTTCTAGAGCATTTTTACAACATTATACATAGGTGCTGAATACATAAAAAGCGACTGTTCAGCGACAGACAAGTCGCATCGGCTGAAAGTAGGCCAGAATGTCAGTCCATGTTGGAGCAGGTTTAGATACAGTCTAAAGCATAGATCTCAAAGTCTGTGCACAGAATTTAGCAAGGGCCTCGCACCTTCTGATGCATCAGGTAGGTGCACAATAGCATAGCCTAACCCTCTGTACTTTGGTCTATATTGATGCGGGACATAGACAGCCAGCTGATGACCAATCCATTAGTGCAATGGATGGCTGGAAGCATTTGTCTTTGCCTTTGCAATACCACAGAAGCAATGCATGGTCAATGTACAGCAATGACACACCTGTGTGAACAGCCAGGAGACCCCCCCCCCCCATGTTATGTTACATAGTTACATAGTTAGTACGGTCGAAAAAAGACATATGTCCATCAAGTTCAACCAGGGAATTAAGGGGTAGGGGTGTGGCGCGATATTGGGGAAGGGATGAGATTTTATATTTCTTCATAAGCATTAATCTTATTTTGTCAATTAGGAACATTCAGCACCCACCCGCTATCAAGGCAGCTGCCTATCATGTCATGCCCTACCTGCACAGGTGTGCTGGCTACTCAAATGATCCAATTAAGGAGGCCATTTAGTCAGCAGCAGCAGAAGTCCTGTGCCTGGACGCTCCAACAGCGGCCAGACACAAGCAGAAGCAGAAGCAGCAGCAGCACCACCTTTTGTTTTTTGGCTGCAGCAGCAGCAGCAGCAAGGCCCACAGGGCTGGCTAGCTGGCTAGCCAGCAAGCAGGTAGCAATGAAAGTAGGAATCTTTCTTTTTAACCCTGTAAGGGGGTGGTGCACTGTACCCGAAGATACTGCCATATCGGGTCAATGCATAGGGCGACGGAAGCAAGCTTCGAAATCGGCCCCCGTTCTCAAAAATCCATTTAATATATGGTCCCCAGATAGGGGACGTATCAGATATTAAACTGATAAGAACAGATACTACACTTGATCTTAGCCAAAAGGCCGAGAAGCGATAACCGTGAAAGGGGCGGGCCCAACAAGGTCCCCTTCATGGGCACTATCACTGCTTGCTGTCAGGGAGGCTGCCAGACAATTTTCCATGCACACTCTGGGCTGGGGGGCAGTCAACCACCAGTACACACAGCAGAACCTAAACCCATACCATTATTGCTAAGCAGCAAGACAGGGGCCCATTGCACTCCCACGGGGCCTTTTTAAATGCAATCCATAACCCGGATTTGCCAGGAACCCTTCTTACTCCTCCTACTTGCATGTGACACTGGGCTTAGGATCTGCATAGGAAACACACACACAAGCACACACCTACCTTTGTTGCCTGCAGATGCCTCCTTGGCTGTCCCCAAACGGTATCAAACCAACACCCACGGGAAGCTGTAAGCATAGAGGACATGCCTGCACCCCATTGGACTTACCTGTGTGGGTTAAACCCGGGTTATTTGACAACCTATGGCGGTGATGGTTCTGCTCAGGCAGAGCAGTGCTGATGCTCCTCATAAAGCTGTCGCTGCTGTGAAGGTTCTAGGTGACATCACAAATCCCTATGGTTACATACACAACAAAGCTGGGTTGTTGTTGTTTACACTCTGCAAGGCCTGTGGAAGTGAGTGACATCATAGCACTGTAGTTCTGAGGGTTCTAGATGGATGCAACAATCTCCTGTTGCTTCTATGAAGGCCATAATAGACGACATCACCAAACAGCTCCATAGTCACATACACAGCAAAGGAGAGATGTTGTTTACACCTAGTGATGTCAGTGGTATTGAGTGACATCACAGCACAGTGCTAAGGCTCCTGGGCCTGGACACAGCAGCGGCTGCAATATCTCAACGGAGAATACGTTTATATATATGTGTGTGTGTGCGCGTATATATATATATATATATATATATATATATATATATATATATATTTCTCCGCCGAAATCACTTTTAAACCCATTTCCACCTTTTTTTCCCTTCTCTTCCTCTTACTTTTTTTTCACGTTTTTTTACGTTTTTCTCCTTTTCGCCTCTTTTCTGGGCGTATTATTCTTCTTTTTCTTCTTTTTTTTCGTCTAATGCATACCCCATCAGTGCAGCAATGCTTATTCAATACCGCCAGCAGATGGAGACACTGGGGGATAATTTTCTAAGGATTTATACTGATTTTTCCTGTCTGAATTTGTCGCACAGAAAGTTGCAGGCCAAATATGTGTGACATTTCTGCGACTTTAGCTTCTAGAGCATTTTTACAACATTATACATAGGTGCTGAATACATAAAAAGCGACTGTTCAGCGACAGACAAGTCGCATCGGCTGAAAGTAGGCCAGAATGTCAGTCCATGTTGGAGCAGGTTTAGATACAGTCTAAAGCATAGATCTCAAAGTCTGTGCACAGAATTTAGCAAGGGCCTCGCACCTTCTGATGCATCAGGTAGGTGCACAATAGCATAGCCTAACCCTCTGTACTTTGGTCTATATTGATGCGGGACATAGACAGCCAGCTGATGACCAATCCATTAGTGCAATGGATGGCTGGAAGCATTTGTCTTTGCCTTTGCAATACCACAGAAGCAATGCATGGTCAATGTACAGCAATGACACACCTGTGTGAACAGCCAGGAGACCCCCCCCCCCCCCATGTTATGTTACATAGTTACATAGTTAGTACGGTCGAAAAAAGACATATGTCCATCAAGTTCAACCAGGGAATTAAGGGGTAGGGGTGTGGCGCGATATTGGGGAAGGGATGAGATTTTATATTTCTTCATAAGCATTAATCTTATTTTGTCAATTAGGAACATTCAGCACCCACCCGCTATCAAGGCAGCTGCCTATCATGTCATGCCCTACCTGCACAGGTGTGCTGGCTACTCAAATGATCCAATTAAGGAGGCCATTTAGTCAGCAGCAGCAGAAGTCCTGTGCCTGGACGCTCCAACAGCGGCCAGACACAAGCAGAAGCAGAAGCAGCAGCAGCACCACCTTTTGTTTTTTGGCTGCAGCAGCAGCAGCAGCAAGGCCCACAGGGCTGGCTAGCTGGCTAGCCAGCAAGCAGGTAGCAATGAAAGTAGGAATCTTTCTTTTTAACCCTGTAAGGGGGTGGTGCACTGTACCCGAAGATACTGCCATATCGGGTCAATGCATAGGGCGACGGAAGCAAGCTTCGAAATCGGCCCCCGTTCTCAAAAATCCATTTAATATATGGTCCCCAGATAGGGGACGTATCAGATATTAAACTGATAAGAACAGATACTACACTTGATCTTAGCCAAAAGGCCGAGAAGCGATAACCGTGAAAGGGGCGGGCCCAACAAGGTCCCCTTCATGGGCACTATCACTGCTTGCTGTCAGGGAGGCTGCCAGACAATTTTCCATGCACACTCTGGGCTGGGGGGCAGTCAACCACCAGTACACACAGCAGAACCTAAACCCATACCATTATTGCTAAGCAGCAAGACAGGGGCCCATTGCACTCCCACGGGGCCTTTTTAAATGCAATCCATAACCCGGATTTGCCAGGAACCCTTCTTACTCCTCCTACTTGCATGTGACACTGGGCTTAGGATCTGCATAGGAAACACACACACAAGCACACACCTACCTTTGTTGCCTGCAGATGCCTCCTTGGCTGTCCCCAAACGGTATCAAACCAACACCCACGGGAAGCTGTAAGCATAGAGGACATGCCTGCACCCCATTGGACTTACCTGTGTGGGTTAAACCCGGGTTATTTGACAACCTATGGCGGTGATGGTTCTGCTCAGGCAGAGCAGTGCTGATGCTCCTCATAAAGCTGTCGCTGCTGTGAAGGTTCTAGGTGACATCACAAATCCCTATGGTTACATACACAACAAAGCTGGGTTGTTGTTGTTTACACTCTGCAAGGCCTGTGGAAGTGAGTGACATCATAGCACTGTAGTTCTGAGGGTTCTAGATGGATGCAACAATCTCCTGTTGCTTCTATGAAGGCCATAATAGACGACATCACCAAACAGCTCCATAGTCACATACACAGCAAAGGAGAGATGTTGTTTACACCTAGTGATGTCAGTGGTATTGAGTGACATCACAGCACAGTGCTAAGGCTCCTGGGCCTGGACACAGCAGCGGCTGCAATATCTCAACGGAGAATACGTTTATATATATGTGTGTGTGTGCGCGTATATATATATATATATATATATATATATATATATATATATATTTCTCCGCCGAAATCACTTTTAAACCCATTTCCACCTTTTTTTCCCTTCTCTTCCTCTTACTTTTTTTTCACGTTTTTTTACGTTTTTCTCCTTTTCGCCTCTTTTCTGGGCGTATTATTCTTCTTTTTCTTCTTTTTTTTCGTCTAATGCATACCCCATCAGTGCAGCAATGCTTATTCAATACCGCCAGCAGATGGAGACACTGGGGGATAATTTTCTAAGGATTTATACTGATTTTTCCTGTCTGAATTTGTCGCACAGAAAGTTGCAGGCCAAATATGTGTGACATTTCTGCGACTTTAGCTTCTAGAGCATTTTTACAACATTATACATAGGTGCTGAATACATAAAAAGCGACTGTTCAGCGACAGACAAGTCGCATCGGCTGAAAGTAGGCCAGAATGTCAGTCCATGTTGGAGCAGGTTTAGATACAGTCTAAAGCATAGATCTCAAAGTCTGTGCACAGAATTTAGCAAGGGCCTCGCACCTTCTGATGCATCAGGTAGGTGCACAATAGCATAGCCTAACCCTCTGTACTTTGGTCTATATTGATGCGGGACATAGACAGCCAGCTGATGACCAATCCATTAGTGCAATGGATGGCTGGAAGCATTTGTCTTTGCCTTTGCAATACCACAGAAGCAATGCATGGTCAATGTACAGCAATGACACACCTGTGTGAACAGCCAGGAGACCCCCCCCCCCCCATGTTATGTTACATAGTTACATAGTTAGTACGGTCGAAAAAAGACATATGTCCATCAAGTTCAACCAGGGAATTAAGGGTAGGGGTGTGGCGCGATATTGGGGAAGGGATGAGATTTTATATTTCTTCATAAGCATTAATCTTATTTTGTCAATTAGGAACATTCAGCACCCACCCGCTATCAAGGCAGCTGCCTATCATGTCATGCCCTACCTGCACAGGTGTGCTGGCTACTCAAATGATCCAATTAAGGAGGCCATTTAGTCAGCAGCAGCAGAAGTCCTGTGCCTGGACGCTCCAACAGCGGCCAGACACAAGCAGAAGCAGAAGCAGCAGCAGCACCACCTTTTGTTTTTTGGCTGCAGCAGCAGCAGCAGCAAGGCCCACAGGGCTGGCTAGCTGGCTAGCCAGCAAGCAGGTAGCAATGAAAGTAGGAATCTTTCTTTTTAACCCTGTAAGGGGGTGGTGCACTGTACCCGAAGATACTGCCATATCGGGTCAATGCATAGGGCGACGGAAGCAAGCTTCGAAATCGGCCCCCGTTCTCAAAAATCCATTTAATATATGGTCCCCAGATAGGGGACGTATCAGATATTAAACTGATAAGAACAGATACTACACTTGATCTTAGCCAAAAGGCCGAGAAGCGATAACCGTGAAAGGGGCGGGCCCAACAAGGTCCCCTTCATGGGCACTATCACTGCTTGCTGTCAGGGAGGCTGCCAGACAATTTTCCATGCACACTCTGGGCTGGGGGGCAGTCAACCACCAGTACACACAGCAGAACCTAAACCCATACCATTATTGCTAAGCAGCAAGACAGGGGCCCATTGCACTCCCACGGGGCCTTTTTAAATGCAATCCATAACCCGGATTTGCCAGGAACCCTTCTTACTCCTCCTACTTGCATGTGACACTGGGCTTAGGATCTGCATAGGAAACACACACACAAGCACACACCTACCTTTGTTGCCTGCAGATGCCTCCTTGGCTGTCCCCAAACGGTATCAAACCAACACCCACGGGAAGCTGTAAGCATAGAGGACATGCCTGCACCCCATTGGACTTACCTGTGTGGGTTAAACCCGGGTTATTTGACAACCTATGGCGGTGATGGTTCTGCTCAGGCAGAGCAGTGCTGATGCTCCTCATAAAGCTGTCGCTGCTGTGAAGGTTCTAGGTGACATCACAAATCCCTATGGTTACATACACAACAAAGCTGGGTTGTTGTTGTTTACACTCTGCAAGGCCTGTGGAAGTGAGTGACATCATAGCACTGTAGTTCTGAGGGTTCTAGATGGATGCAACAATCTCCTGTTGCTTCTATGAAGGCCATAATAGACGACATCACCAAACAGCTCCATAGTCACATACACAGCAAAGGAGAGATGTTGTTTACACCTAGTGATGTCAGTGGTATTGAGTGACATCACAGCACAGTGCTAAGGCTCCTGGGCCTGGACACAGCAGCGGCTGCAATATCTCAACGGAGAATACGTTTATATATATGTGTGTGTGTGCGCGTATATATATATATATATATATATATATATATATATATATATATCTCCGCCGAAATCACTTTTAAACCCATTTCCACCTTTTTTTCCCTTCTCTTCCTCTTACTTTTTTTTCACGTTTTTTTACGTTTTTCTCCTTTTCGCCTCTTTTCTGGGCGTATTATTCTTCTTTTTCTTCTTTTTTTTCGTCTAATGCATACCCCATCAGTGCAGCAATGCTTATTCAATACCGCCAGCAGATGGAGACACTGGGGGATAATTTTCTAAGGATTTATACTGATTTTTCCTGTCTGAATTTGTCGCACAGAAAGTTGCAGGCCAAATATGTGTGACATTTCTGCGACTTTAGCTTCTAGAGCATTTTTACAACATTATACATAGGTGCTGAATACATAAAAAGCGACTGTTCAGCGACAGACAAGTCGCATCGGCTGAAAGTAGGCCAGAATGTCAGTCCATGTTGGAGCAGGTTTAGATACAGTCTAAAGCATAGATCTCAAAGTCTGTGCACAGAATTTAGCAAGGGCCTCGCACCTTCTGATGCATCAGGTAGGTGCACAATAGCATAGCCTAACCCTCTGTACTTTGGTCTATATTGATGCGGGACATAGACAGCCAGCTGATGACCAATCCATTAGTGCAATGGATGGCTGGAAGCATTTGTCTTTGCCTTTGCAATACCACAGAAGCAATGCATGGTCAATGTACAGCAATGACACACCTGTGTGAACAGCCAGGAGACCCCCCCCCCCCATGTTATGTTACATAGTTACATAGTTAGTACGGTCGAAAAAAGACATATGTCCATCAAGTTCAACCAGGGAATTAAGGGGTAGGGGTGTGGCGCGATATTGGGGAAGGGATGAGATTTTATATTTCTTCATAAGCATTAATCTTATTTTGTCAATTAGGAACATTCAGCACCCACCCGCTATCAAGGCAGCTGCCTATCATGTCATGCCCTACCTGCACAGGTGTGCTGGCTACTCAAATGATCCAATTAAGGAGGCCATTTAGTCAGCAGCAGCAGAAGTCCTGTGCCTGGACGCTCCAACAGCGGCCAGACACAAGCAGAAGCAGAAGCAGCAGCACCACCTTTTGTTTTTTGGCTGCAGCAGCAGCAGCAGCAAGGCCCACAGGGCTGGCTAGCTGGCTAGCCAGCAAGCAGGTAGCAATGAAAGTAGGAATCTTTCTTTTTAACCCTGTAAGGGGGTGGTGCACTGTACCCGAAGATACTGCCATATCGGGTCAATGCATAGGGCGACGGAAGCAAGCTTCGAAATCGGCCCCCGTTCTCAAAAATCCATTTAATATATGGTCCCCAGATAGGGGACGTATCAGATATTAAACTGATAAGAACAGATACTACACTTGATCTTAGCCAAAAGGCCGAGAAGCGATAACCGTGAAAGGGGCGGGCCCAACAAGGTCCCCTTCATGGGCACTATCACTGCTTGCTGTCAGGGAGGCTGCCAGACAATTTTCCATGCACACTCTGGGCTGGGGGGCAGTCAACCACCAGTACACACAGCAGAACCTAAACCCATACCATTATTGCTAAGCAGCAAGACAGGGGCCCATTGCACTCCCACGGGGCCTTTTTAAATGCAATCCATAACCCGGATTTGCCAGGAACCCTTCTTACTCCTCCTACTTGCATGTGACACTGGGCTTAGGATCTGCATAGGAAACACACACACAAGCACACACCTACCTTTGTTGCCTGCAGATGCCTCCTTGGCTGTCCCCAAACGGTATCAAACCAACACCCACGGGAAGCTGTAAGCATAGAGGACATGCCTGCACCCCATTGGACTTACCTGTGTGGGTTAAACCCGGGTTATTTGACAACCTATGGCGGTGATGGTTCTGCTCAGGCAGAGCAGTGCTGATGCTCCTCATAAAGCTGTCGCTGCTGTGAAGGTTCTAGGTGACATCACAAATCCCTATGGTTACATACACAACAAAGCTGGGTTGTTGTTGTTTACACTCTGCAAGGCCTGTGGAAGTGAGTGACATCATAGCACTGTAGTTCTGAGGGTTCTAGATGGATGCAACAATCTCCTGTTGCTTCTATGAAGGCCATAATAGACGACATCACCAAACAGCTCCATAGTCACATACACAGCAAAGGAGAGATGTTGTTTACACCTAGTGATGTCAGTGGTATTGAGTGACATCACAGCACAGTGCTAAGGCTCCTGGGCCTGGACACAGCAGCGGCTGCAATATCTCAACGGAGAATACGTTTATATATATGTGTGTGTGTGCGCGTATATATATATATATATATATATATATATATATATATATATATATTCTCCGCCGAAATCACTTTTAAACCCATTTCCACCTTTTTTTCCCTTCTCTTCCTCTTACTTTTTTTTCACGTTTTTTTACGTTTTTCTCCTTTTCGCCTCTTTTCTGGGCGTATTATTCTTCTTTTTCTTCTTTTTTTTCGTCTAATGCATACCCCATCAGTGCAGCAATGCTTATTCAATACCGCCAGCAGATGGAGACACTGGGGGATAATTTTCTAAGGATTTATACTGATTTTTCCTGTCTGAATTTGTCGCACAGAAAGTTGCAGGCCAAATATGTGTGACATTTCTGCGACTTTAGCTTCTAGAGCATTTTTACAACATTATACATAGGTGCTGAATACATAAAAAGCGACTGTTCAGCGACAGACAAGTCGCATCGGCTGAAAGTAGGCCAGAATGTCAGTCCATGTTGGAGCAGGTTTAGATACAGTCTAAAGCATAGATCTCAAAGTCTGTGCACAGAATTTAGCAAGGGCCTCGCACCTTCTGATGCATCAGGTAGGTGCACAATAGCATAGCCTAACCCTCTGTACTTTGGTCTATATTGATGCGGGACATAGACAGCCAGCTGATGACCAATCCATTAGTGCAATGGATGGCTGGAAGCATTTGTCTTTGCCTTTGCAATACCACAGAAGCAATGCATGGTCAATGTACAGCAATGACACACCTGTGTGAACAGCCAGGAGACCCCCCCCCCCCATGTTATGTTACATAGTTACATAGTTAGTACGGTCGAAAAAAGACATATGTCCATCAAGTTCAACCAGGGAATTAAGGGGTAGGGGTGTGGCGCGATATTGGGGAAGGGATGAGATTTTATATTTCTTCATAAGCATTAATCTTATTTTGTCAATTAGGAACATTCAGCACCCACCCGCTATCAAGGCAGCTGCCTATCATGTCATGCCCTACCTGCACAGGTGTGCTGGCTACTCAAATGATCCAATTAAGGAGGCCATTTAGTCAGCAGCAGCAGAAGTCCTGTGCCTGGACGCTCCAACAGCGGCCAGACACAAGCAGAAGCAGAAGCAGCAGCAGCACCACCTTTTGTTTTTTGGCTGCAGCAGCAGCAGCAGCAAGGCCCACAGGGCTGGCTAGCTGGCTAGCCAGCAAGCAGGTAGCAATGAAAGTAGGAATCTTTCTTTTTAACCCTGTAAGGGGGTGGTGCACTGTACCCGAAGATACTGCCATATCGGGTCAATGCATAGGGCGACGGAAGCAAGCTTCGAAATCGGCCCCCGTTCTCAAAAATCCATTTAATATATGGTCCCCAGATAGGGGACGTATCAGATATTAAACTGATAAGAACAGATACTACACTTGATCTTAGCCAAAAGGCCGAGAAGCGATAACCGTGAAAGGGGCGGGCCCAACAAGGTCCCCTTCATGGGCACTATCACTGCTTGCTGTCAGGGAGGCTGCCAGACAATTTTCCATGCACACTCTGGGCTGGGGGGCAGTCAACCACCAGTACACACAGCAGAACCTAAACCCATACCATTATTGCTAAGCAGCAAGACAGGGGCCCATTGCACTCCCACGGGGCCTTTTTAAATGCAATCCATAACCCGGATTTGCCAGGAACCCTTCTTACTCCTCCTACTTGCATGTGACACTGGGCTTAGGATCTGCATAGGAAACACACACACAAGCACACACCTACCTTTGTTGCCTGCAGATGCCTCCTTGGCTGTCCCCAAACGGTATCAAACCAACACCCACGGGAAGCTGTAAGCATAGAGGACATGCCTGCACCCCATTGGACTTACCTGTGTGGGTTAAACCCGGGTTATTTGACAACCTATGGCGGTGATGGTTCTGCTCAGGCAGAGCAGTGCTGATGCTCCTCATAAAGCTGTCGCTGCTGTGAAGGTTCTAGGTGACATCACAAATCCCTATGGTTACATACACAACAAAGCTGGGTTGTTGTTGTTTACACTCTGCAAGGCCTGTGGAAGTGAGTGACATCATAGCACTGTAGTTCTGAGGGTTCTAGATGGATGCAACAATCTCCTGTTGCTTCTATGAAGGCCATAATAGACGACATCACCAAACAGCTCCATAGTCACATACACAGCAAAGGAGAGATGTTGTTTACACCTAGTGATGTCAGTGGTATTGAGTGACATCACAGCACAGTGCTAAGGCTCCTGGGCCTGGACACAGCAGCGGCTGCAATATCTCAACGGAGAATACGTTTATATATATGTGTGTGTGTGCGCGTATATATATATATATATATATATATATATATATATATATATATACTCCGCCGAAATCACTTTTAAACCCATTTCCACCTTTTTTTCCCTTCTCTTCCTCTTACTTTTTTTTCACGTTTTTTTACGTTTTTCTCCTTTTCGCCTCTTTTCTGGGCGTATTATTCTTCTTTTTCTTCTTTTTTTTCGTCTAATGCATACCCCATCAGTGCAGCAATGCTTATTCAATACCGCCAGCAGATGGAGACACTGGGGGATAATTTTCTAAGGATTTATACTGATTTTTCCTGTCTGAATTTGTCGCACAGAAAGTTGCAGGCCAAATATGTGTGACATTTCTGCGACTTTAGCTTCTAGAGCATTTTTACAACATTATACATAGGTGCTGAATACATAAAAAGCGACTGTTCAGCGACAGACAAGTCGCATCGGCTGAAAGTAGGCCAGAATGTCAGTCCATGTTGGAGCAGGTTTAGATACAGTCTAAAGCATAGATCTCAAAGTCTGTGCACAGAATTTAGCAAGGGCCTCGCACCTTCTGATGCATCAGGTAGGTGCACAATAGCATAGCCTAACCCTCTGTACTTTGGTCTATATTGATGCGGGACATAGACAGCCAGCTGATGACCAATCCATTAGTGCAATGGATGGCTGGAAGCATTTGTCTTTGCCTTTGCAATACCACAGAAGCAATGCATGGTCAATGTACAGCAATGACACACCTGTGTGAACAGCCAGGAGACCCCCCCCCCCCCATGTTATGTTACATAGTTACATAGTTAGTACGGTCGAAAAAAGACATATGTCCATCAAGTTCAACCAGGGAATTAAGGGGTAGGGGTGTGGCGCGATATTGGGGAAGGGATGAGATTTTATATTTCTTCATAAGCATTAATCTTATTTTGTCAATTAGGAACATTCAGCACCCACCCGCTATCAAGGCAGCTGCCTATCATGTCATGCCCTACCTGCACAGGTGTGCTGGCTACTCAAATGATCCAATTAAGGAGGCCATTTAGTCAGCAGCAGCAGAAGTCCTGTGCCTGGACGCTCCAACAGCGGCCAGACACAAGCAGAAGCAGAAGCAGCAGCAGCACCACCTTTTGTTTTTTGGCTGCAGCAGCAGCAGCAGCAAGGCCCACAGGGCTGGCTAGCTGGCTAGCCAGCAAGCAGGTAGCAATGAAAGTAGGAATCTTTCTTTTTAACCCTGTAAGGGGGTGGTGCACTGTACCCGAAGATACTGCCATATCGGGTCAATGCATAGGGCGACGGAAGCAAGCTTCGAAATCGGCCCCCGTTCTCAAAAATCCATTTAATATATGGTCCCCAGATAGGGGACGTATCAGATATTAAACTGATAAGAACAGATACTACACTTGATCTTAGCCAAAAGGCCGAGAAGCGATAACCGTGAAAGGGGCGGGCCCAACAAGGTCCCCTTCATGGGCACTATCACTGCTTGCTGTCAGGGAGGCTGCCAGACAATTTTCCATGCACACTCTGGGCTGGGGGGCAGTCAACCACCAGTACACACAGCAGAACCTAAACCCATACCATTATTGCTAAGCAGCAAGACAGGGGCCCATTGCACTCCCACGGGGCCTTTTTAAATGCAATCCATAACCCGGATTTGCCAGGAACCCTTCTTACTCCTCCTACTTGCATGTGACACTGGGCTTAGGATCTGCATAGGAAACACACACACAAGCACACACCTACCTTTGTTGCCTGCAGATGCCTCCTTGGCTGTCCCCAAACGGTATCAAACCAACACCCACGGGAAGCTGTAAGCATAGAGGACATGCCTGCACCCCATTGGACTTACCTGTGTGGGTTAAACCCGGGTTATTTGACAACCTATGGCGGTGATGGTTCTGCTCAGGCAGAGCAGTGCTGATGCTCCTCATAAAGCTGTCGCTGCTGTGAAGGTTCTAGGTGACATCACAAATCCCTATGGTTACATACACAACAAAGCTGGGTTGTTGTTGTTTACACTCTGCAAGGCCTGTGGAAGTGAGTGACATCATAGCACTGTAGTTCTGAGGGTTCTAGATGGATGCAACAATCTCCTGTTGCTTCTATGAAGGCCATAAAATACGACATCACCAAACAGCTCCATAGTCACATACACAGCAAAGGAGAGATGTTGTTTACACCTAGTGATGTCAGTGGTATTGAGTGACATCACAGCACAGTGCTAAGGCTCCTGGGCCTGGACACAGCAGCGGCTGCAATATCTCAACGGAGAATACGTTTATATATATGTGTGTGTGTGCGCGTATATATATATATATATATATATATATATATATATATATATATATATATTCTCCGCCGAAATCACTTTTAAACCCATTTCCACCTTTTTTTCCCTTCTCTTCCTCTTACTTTTTTTTCACGTTTTTTTACGTTTTTCTCCTTTTCGCCTCTTTTCTGGGCGTATTATTCTTCTTTTTCTTCTTTTTTTTCGTCTAATGCATACCCCATCAGTGCAGCAATGCTTATTCAATACCGCCAGCAGATGGAGACACTGGGGGATAATTTTCTAAGGATTTATACTGATTTTTCCTGTCTGAATTTGTCGCACAGAAAGTTGCAGGCCAAATATGTGTGACATTTCTGCGACTTTAGCTTCTAGAGCATTTTTACAACATTATACATAGGTGCTGAATACATAAAAAGCGACTGTTCAGCGACAGACAAGTCGCATCGGCTGAAAGTAGGCCAGAATGTCAGTCCATGTTGGAGCAGGTTTAGATACAGTCTAAAGCATAGATCTCAAAGTCTGTGCACAGAATTTAGCAAGGGCCTCGCACCTTCTGATGCATCAGGTAGGTGCACAATAGCATAGCCTAACCCTCTGTACTTTGGTCTATATTGATGCGGGACATAGACAGCCAGCTGATGACCAATCCATTAGTGCAATGGATGGCTGGAAGCATTTGTCTTTGCCTTTGCAAACCACAGAAGCAATGCATGGTCAATGTACAGCAATGACACACCTGTGTGAACAGCCAGGAGACCCCCCCCCCCCCCATGTTATGTTACATAGTTACATAGTTAGTACGGTCGAAAAAAGACATATGTCCATCAAGTTCAACCAGGGAATTAAGGGGTAGGGGTGTGGCGCGATATTGGGGAAGGGATGAGATTTTATATTTCTTCATAAGCATTAATCTTATTTTGTCAATTAGGAACATTCAGCACCCACCCGCTATCAAGGCAGCTGCCTATCATGTCATGCCCTACCTGCACAGGTGTGCTGGCTACTCAAATGATCCAATTAAGGAGGCCATTTAGTCAGCAGCAGCAGAAGTCCTGTGCCTGGACGCTCCAACAGCGGCCAGACACAAGCAGAAGCAGAAGCAGCAGCAGCACCACCTTTTGTTTTTTGGCTGCAGCAGCAGCAGCAGCAAGGCCCACAGGGCTGGCTAGCTGGCTAGCCAGCAAGCAGGTAGCAATGAAAGTAGGAATCTTTCTTTTTAACCCTGTAAGGGGGTGGTGCACTGTACCCGAAGATACTGCCATATCGGGTCAATGCATAGGGCGACGGAAGCAAGCTTCGAAATCGGCCCCCGTTCTCAAAAATCCATTTAATATATGGTCCCCAGATAGGGGACGTATCAGATATTAAACTGATAAGAACAGATACTACACTTGATCTTAGCCAAAAGGCCGAGAAGCGATAACCGTGAAAGGGGCGGGCCCAACAAGGTCCCCTTCATGGGCACTATCACTGCTTGCTGTCAGGGAGGCTGCCAGACAATTTTCCATGCACACTCTGGGCTGGGGGGCAGTCAACCACCAGTACACACAGCAGAACCTAAACCCATACCATTATTGCTAAGCAGCAAGACAGGGGCCCATTGCACTCCCACGGGGCCTTTTTAAATGCAATCCATAACCCGGATTTGCCAGGAACCCTTCTTACTCCTCCTACTTGCATGTGACACTGGGCTTAGGATCTGCATAGGAAACACACACACAAGCACACACCTACCTTTGTTGCCTGCAGATGCCTCCTTGGCTGTCCCCAAACGGTATCAAACCAACACCCACGGGAAGCTGTAAGCATAGAGGACATGCCTGCACCCCATTGGACTTACCTGTGTGGGTTAAACCCGGGTTATTTGACAACCTATGGCGGTGATGGTTCTGCTCAGGCAGAGCAGTGCTGATGCTCCTCATAAAGCTGTCGCTGCTGTGAAGGTTCTAGGTGACATCACAAATCCCTATGGTTACATACACAACAAAGCTGGGTTGTTGTTGTTTACACTCTGCAAGGCCTGTGGAAGTGAGTGACATCATAGCACTGTAGTTCTGAGGGTTCTAGATGGATGCAACAATCTCCTGTTGCTTCTATGAAGGCCATAATAGACGACATCACCAAACAGCTCCATAGTCACATACACAGCAAAGGAGAGATGTTGTTTACACCTAGTGATGTCAGTGGTATTGAGTGACATCACAGCACAGTGCTAAGGCTCCTGGGCCTGGACACAGCAGCGGCTGCAATATCTCAACGGAGAATACGTTTATATATATGTGTGTGTGTGCGCGTATATATATATATATATATATATATATATATATATATATATATATATTTCTCCGCCGAAATCACTTTTAAACCCATTTCCACCTTTTTTTCCCTTCTCTTCCTCTTACTTTTTTTTCACGTTTTTTTACGTTTTTCTCCTTTTCGCCTCTTTTCTGGGCGTATTATTCTTCTTTTTCTTCTTTTTTTTCGTCTAATGCATACCCCATCAGTGCAGCAATGCTTATTCAATACCGCCAGCAGATGGAGACACTGGGGGATAATTTTCTAAGGATTTATACTGATTTTTCCTGTCTGAATTTGTCGCACAGAAAGTTGCAGGCCAAATATGTGTGACATTTCTGCGACTTTAGCTTCTAGAGCATTTTTACAACATTATACATAGGTGCTGAATACATAAAAAGCGACTGTTCAGCGACAGACAAGTCGCATCGGCTGAAAGTAGGCCAGAATGTCAGTCCATGTTGGAGCAGGTTTAGATACAGTCTAAAGCATAGATCTCAAAGTCTGTGCACAGAATTTAGCAAGGGCCTCGCACCTTCTGATGCATCAGGTAGGTGCACAATAGCATAGCCTAACCCTCTGTACTTTGGTCTATATTGATGCGGGACATAGACAGCCAGCTGATGACCAATCCATTAGTGCAATGGATGGCTGGAAGCATTTGTCTTTGCCTTTGCAATACCACAGAAGCAATGCATGGTCAATGTACAGCAATGACACACCTGTGTGAACAGCCAGGAGACCCCCCCCCCCCATGTTATGTTACATAGTTACATAGTTAGTACGGTCGAAAAAAGACATATGTCCATCAAGTTCAACCAGGGAATTAAGGGGTAGGGGTGTGGCGCGATATTGGGGAAGGGATGAGATTTTATATTTCTTCATAAGCATTAATCTTATTTTGTCAATTAGGAACATTCAGCACCCACCCGCTATCAAGGCAGCTGCCTATCATGTCATGCCCTACCTGCACAGGTGTGCTGGCTACTCAAATGATCCAATTAAGGAGGCCATTTAGTCAGCAGCAGCAGAAGTCCTGTGCCTGGACGCTCCAACAGCGGCCAGACACAAGCAGAAGCAGAAGCAGAAGCAGCAGCAGCACCACCTTTTGTTTTTTGGCTGCAGCAGCAGCAGCAGCAAGGCCCACAGGGCTGGCTAGCTGGCTAGCCAGCAAGCAGGTAGCAATGAAAGTAGGAATCTTTCTTTTTAACCCTGTAAGGGGGTGGTGCACTGTACCCGAAGATACTGCCATATCGGGTCAATGCATAGGGCGACGGAAGCAAGCTTCGAAATCGGCCCCCGTTCTCAAAAATCCATTTAATATATGGTCCCCAGATAGGGGACGTATCAGATATTAAACTGATAAGAACAGATACTACACTTGATCTTAGCCAAAAGGCCGAGAAGCGATAACCGTGAAAGGGGCGGGCCCAACAAGGTCCCCTTCATGGGCACTATCACTGCTTGCTGTCAGGGAGGCTGCCAGACAATTTTCCATGCACACTCTGGGCTGGGGGGCAGTCAACCACCAGTACACACAGCAGAACCTAAACCCATACCATTATTGCTAAGCAGCAAGACAGGGGCCCATTGCACTCCCACGGGGCCTTTTTAAATGCAATCCATAACCCGGATTTGCCAGGAACCCTTCTTACTCCTCCTACTTGCATGTGACACTGGGCTTAGGATCTGCATAGGAAACACACACACAAGCACACACCTACCTTTGTTGCCTGCAGATGCCTCCTTGGCTGTCCCCAAACGGTATCAAACCAACACCCACGGGAAGCTGTAAGCATAGAGGACATGCCTGCACCCCATTGGACTTACCTGTGTGGGTTAAACCCGGGTTATTTGACAACCTATGGCGGTGATGGTTCTGCTCAGGCAGAGCAGTGCTGATGCTCCTCATAAAGCTGTCGCTGCTGTGAAGGTTCTAGGTGACATCACAAATCCCTATGGTTACATACACAACAAAGCTGGGTTGTTGTTGTTTACACTCTGCAAGGCCTGTGGAAGTGAGTGACATCATAGCACTGTAGTTCTGAGGGTTCTAGATGGATGCAACAATCTCCTGTTGCTTCTATGAAGGCCATAATAGACGACATCACCAAACAGCTCCATAGTCACATACACAGCAAAGGAGAGATGTTGTTTACACCTAGTGATGTCAGTGGTATTGAGTGACATCACAGCACAGTGCTAAGGCTCCTGGGCCTGGACACAGCAGCGGCTGCAATATCTCAACGGAGAATACGTTTATATATATGTGTGTGTGTGCGCGTATATATATATATATATATATATATATATATATATATATATTTCTCCGCCGAAATCACTTTTAAACCCATTTCCACCTTTTTTTCCCTTCTCTTCCTCTTACTTTTTTTTCACGTTTTTTTACGTTTTTCTCCTTTTCGCCTCTTTTCTGGGCGTATTATTCTTCTTTTTCTTCTTTTTTTTCGTCTAATGCATACCCCATCAGTGCAGCAATGCTTATTCAATACCGCCAGCAGATGGAGACACTGGGGGATAATTTTCTAAGGATTTATACTGATTTTTCCTGTCTGAATTTGTCGCACAGAAAGTTGCAGGCCAAATATGTGTGACATTTCTGCGACTTTAGCTTCTAGAGCATTTTTACAACATTATACATAGGTGCTGAATACATAAAAAGCGACTGTTCAGCGACAGACAAGTCGCATCGGCTGAAAGTAGGCCAGAATGTCAGTCCATGTTGGAGCAGGTTTAGATACAGTCTAAAGCATAGATCTCAAAGTCTGTGCACAGAATTTAGCAAGGGCCTCGCACCTTCTGATGCATCAGGTAGGTGCACAATAGCATAGCCTAACCCTCTGTACTTTGGTCTATATTGATGCGGGACATAGACAGCCAGCTGATGACCAATCCATTAGTGCAATGGATGGCTGGAAGCATTTGTCTTTGCCTTTGCAATACCACAGAAGCAATGCATGGTCAATGTACAGCAATGACACACCTGTGTGAACAGCCAGGAGACCCCCCCCCCCCCATGTTATGTTACATAGTTACATAGTTAGTACGGTCGAAAAAAGACATATGTCCATCAAGTTCAACCAGGGAATTAAGGGGTAGGGGTGTGGCGCGATATTGGGGAAGGGATGAGATTTTATATTTCTTCATAAGCATTAATCTTATTTTGTCAATTAGGAACATTCAGCACCCACCCGCTATCAAGGCAGCTGCCTATCATGTCATGCCCTACCTGCACAGGTGTGCTGGCTACTCAAATGATCCAATTAAGGAGGCCATTTAGTCAGCAGCAGCAGAAGTCCTGTGCCTGGACGCTCCAACAGCGGCCAGACACAAGCAGAAGCAGAAGCAGCAGCAGCACCACCTTTTGTTTTTTGGCTGCAGCAGCAGCAGCAGCAAGGCCCACAGGGCTGGCTAGCTGGCTAGCCAGCAAGCAGGTAGCAATGAAAGTAGGAATCTTTCTTTTTAACCCTGTAAGGGGGTGGTGCACTGTACCCGAAGATACTGCCATATCGGGTCAATGCATAGGGCGACGGAAGCAAGCTTCGAAATCGGCCCCCGTTCTCAAAAATCCATTTAATATATGGTCCCCAGATAGGGGACGTATCAGATATTAAACTGATAAGAACAGATACTACACTTGATCTTAGCCAAAAGGCCGAGAAGCGATAACCGTGAAAGGGGCGGGCCCAACAAGGTCCCCTTCATGGGCACTATCACTGCTTGCTGTCAGGGAGGCTGCCAGACAATTTTCCATGCGCACTCTGGGCTGGGGGGCAGTCAACCACCAGTACACACAGCAGAACCTAAACCCATACCATTATTGCTAAGCAGCAAGACAGGGGCCCATTGCACTCCCACGGGGCCTTTTTAAATGCAATCCATAACCCGGATTTGCCAGGAACCCTTCTTACTCCTCCTACTTGCATGTGACACTGGGCTTAGGATCTGCATAGGAAACACACACACAAGCACACACCTACCTTTGTTGCCTGCAGATGCCTCCTTGGCTGTCCCCAAACGGTATCAAACCAACACCCACGGGAAGCTGTAAGCATAGAGGACATGCCTGCACCCCATTGGACTTATCTGTGTGGGTTAAACCCGGGTTATTTGACAACCTATGGCGGTGATGGTTCTGCTCAGGCAGAGCAGTGCTGATGCTCCTCATAAAGCTGTCGCTGCTGTGAAGGTTCTAGGTGACATCACAAATCCCTATGGTTACATACACAACAAAGCTGGGTTGTTGTTGTTTACACTCTGCAAGGCCTGTGGAAGTGAGTGACATCATAGCACTGTAGTTCTGAGGGTTCTAGATGGATGCAACAATCTCCTGTTGCTTCTATGAAGGCCATAATAGACGACATCACCAAACAGCTCCATAGTCACATACACAGCAAAGGAGAGATGTTGTTTACACCTAGTGATGTCAGTGGTATTGAGTGACATCACAGCACAGTGCTAAGGCTCCTGGGCCTGGACACAGCAGCGGCTGCAATATCTCAACGGAGAATACGTTTATATATATGTGTGTGTGTGCGCGTATATATATATATATATATATATATATATATATATATATATATATATATTTCTCCGCCGAAATCACTTTTAAACCCGTTTCCACCTTTTTTTCCCTTCTCTTCCTCTTACTTTTTTTTCACGTTTTTTTACGTTTTTCTCCTTTTCGCCTCTTTTCTGGGCGTATTATTCTTCTTTTTCTTCTTTTTTTTCGTCTAATGCATACCCCATCAGTGCAGCAATGCTTATTCAATACCGCCAGCAGATGGAGACACTGGGGGATAATTTTCTAAGGATTTATACTGATTTTTCCTGTCTGAATTTGTCGCACAGAAAGTTGCAGGCCAAATATGTGTGACATTTCTGCGACTTTAGCTTCTAGAGCATTTTTACAACATTATACATAGGTGCTGAATACATAAAAAGCGACTGTTCAGCGACAGACAAGTTGCATCGGCTGAAAGTAGGCCAGAATGTCAGTCCATGTTGGAGCAGGTTTAGATACAGTCTAAAGCATAGATCTCAAAGTCTGTGCACAGAATTTAGCAAGGGCCTCGCACCTTCTGATGCATCAGGTAGGTGCACAATAGCATAGCCTAACCCTCTGTACTTTGGTCTATATTGATGCGGGACATAGACAGCCAGCTGATGACCAATCCATTAGTGCAATGGATGGCTGGAAGCATTTGTCTTTGCCTTTGCAATACCACAGAAGCAATGCATGGTCAATGTACAGCAATGACACACCTGTGTGAACAGCCAGGAGACCCCCCCCCCCCATGTTATGTTACATAGTTACATAGTTAGTACGGTCGAAAAAAGACATATGTCCATCAAGTTCAACCAGGGAATTAAGGGGTAGGGGTGTGGCGCGATATTGGGGAAGGGATGAGATTTTATATTTCTTCATAAGCATTAATCTTATTTTGTCAATTAGGAACATTCAGCACCCACCCGCTATCAAGGCAGCTGCCTATCATGTCATGCCCTACCTGCACAGGTGTGCTGGCTACTCAAATGATCCAATTAAGGAGGCCATTTAGTCAGCAGCAGCAGAAGTCCTGTGCCTGGACGCTCCAACAGCGGCCAGACACAAGCAGAAGCAGAAGCAGCAGCAGCACCACCTTTTGTTTTTTGGCTGCAGCAGCAGCAGCAGCAAGGCCCACAGGGCTGGCTAGCTGGCTAGCCAGCAAGCAGGTAGCAATGAAAGTAGGAATCTTTCTTTTTAACCCTGTAAGGGGGTGGTGCACTGTACCCGAAGATACTGCCATATCGGGTCAATGCATAGGGCGACGGAAGCAAGCTTCGAAATCGGCCCCCGTTCTCAAAAATCCATTTAATATATGGTCCCCAGATAGGGGACGTATCAGATATTAAACTGATAAGAACAGATACTACACTTGATCTTAGCCAAAAGGCCGAGAAGCGATAACCGTGAAAGGGGCGGGCCCAACAAGGTCCCCTTCATGGGCACTATCACTGCTTGCTGTCAGGGAGGCTGCCAGACAATTTTCCATGCACACTCTGGGCTGGGGGGCAGTCAACCACCAGTACACACAGCAGAACCTAAACCCATACCATTATTGCTAAGCAGCAAGACAGGGGCCCATTGCACTCCCACGGGGCCTTTTTAAATGCAATCCATAACCCGGATTTGCCAGGAACCCTTCTTACTCCTCCTACTTGCATGTGACACTGGGCTTAGGATCTGCATAGGAAACACACACACAAGCACACACCTACCTTTGTTGCCTGCAGATGCCTCCTTGGCTGTCCCCAAACGGTATCAAACCAACACCCACGGGAAGCTGTAAGCATAGAGGACATGCCTGCACCCCATTGGACTTACCTGTGTGGGTTAAACCCGGGTTATTTGACAACCTATGGCGGTGATGGTTCTGCTCAGGCAGAGCAGTGCTGATGCTCCTCATAAAGCTGTCGCTGCTGTGAAGGTTCTAGGTGACATCACAAATCCCTATGGTTACATACACAACAAAGCTGGGTTGTTGTTGTTTACACTCTGCAAGGCCTGTGGAAGTGAGTGACATCATAGCACTGTAGTTCTGAGGGTTCTAGATGGATGCAACAATCTCCTGTTGCTTCTATGAAGGCCATAATAGACGACATCACCAAACAGCTCCATAGTCACATACACAGCAAAGGAGAGATGTTGTTTACACCTAGTGATGTCAGTGGTATTGAGTGACATCACAGCACAGTGCTAAGGCTCCTGGGCCTGGACACAGCAGCGGCTGCAATATCTCAATACGTTTATATATATGTGTGTGTGTGCGCGTATATATATATATATATATATATTTCTCCGCCGAAATCACTTTTAAACCCATTTCCACCTTTTTTTCCCTTCTCTTCCTCTTACTTTTTTTTCACGTTTTTTTACGTTTTTCTCCTTTTCGCCTCTTTTCTGGGCGTATTATTCTTCTTTTTCTTCTTTTTTTTCGTCTAATGCATACCCCATCAGTGCAGCAATGCTTATTCAATACCGCCAGCAGATGGAGACACTGGGGGATAATTTTCTAAGGATTTATACTGATTTTTCCTGTCTGAATTTGTCGCACAGAAAGTTGCAGGCCAAATATGTGTGACATTTCTGCGACTTTAGCTTCTAGAGCATTTTTACAACATTATACATAGGTGCTGAATACATAAAAAGCGACTGTTCAGCGACAGACAAGTCGCATCGGCTGAAAGTAGGCCAGAATGTCAGTCCATGTTGGAGCAGGTTTAGATACAGTCTAAAGCATAGATCTCAAAGTCTGTGCACAGAATTTAGCAAGGGCCTCGCACCTTCTGATGCATCAGGTAGGTGCACAATAGCATAGCCTAACCCTCTGTACTTTGGTCTATATTGATGCGGGACATAGACAGCCAGCTGATGACCAATCCATTAGTGCAATGGATGGCTGGAAGCATTTGTCTTTGCCTTTGCAATACCACAGAAGCAATGCATGGTCAATGTACAGCAATGACACACCTGTGTGAACAGCCAGGAGACCCCCCCCCCCCCATGTTATGTTACATAGTTACATAGTTAGTACGGTCGAAAAAAGACATATGTCCATCAAGTTCAACCAGGGAATTAAGGGGTAGGGGTGTGGCGCGATATTGGGGAAGGGATGAGATTTTATATTTCTTCATAAGCATTAATCTTATTTTGTCAATTAGGAACATTCAGCACCCACCCGCTATCAAGGCAGCTGCCTATCATGTCATGCCCTACCTGCACAGGTGTGCTGGCTACTCAAATGATCCAATTAAGGAGGCCATTTAGTCAGCAGCAGCAGAAGTCCTGTGCCTGGACGCTCCAACAGCGGCCAGACACAAGCAGAAGCAGAAGCAGCAGCAGCACCACCTTTTGTTTTTTGGCTGCAGCAGCAGCAGCAGCAAGGCCCACAGGGCTGGCTAGCTGGCTAGCCAGCAAGCAGGTAGCAATGAAAGTAGGAATCTTTCTTTTTAACCCTGTAAGGGGGTGGTGCACTGTACCCGAAGATACTGCCATATCGGGTCAATGCATAGGGCGACGGAAGCAAGCTTCGAAATCGGCCCCCGTTCTCAAAAATCCATTTAATATATGGTCCCCAGATAGGGGACGTATCAGATATTAAACTGATAAGAACAGATACTACACTTGATCTTAGCCAAAAGGCCGAGAAGCGATAACCGTGAAAGGGGCGGGCCCAACAAGGTCCCCTTCATGGGCACTATCACTGCTTGCTGTCAGGGAGGCTGCCAGACAATTTTCCATGCACACTCTGGGCTGGGGGGCAGTCAACCACCAGTACACACAGCAGAACCTAAACCCATACCATTATTGCTAAGCAGCAAGACAGGGGCCCATTGCACTCCCACGGGGCCTTTTTAAATGCAATCCATAACCCGGATTTGCCAGGAACCCTTCTTACTCCTCCTACTTGCATGTGACACTGGGCTTAGGATCTGCATAGGAAACACACACACAAGCACACACCTACCTTTGTTGCCTGCAGATGCCTCCTTGGCTGTCCCCAAACGGTATCAAACCAACACCCACGGGAAGCTGTAAGCATAGAGGACATGCCTGCACCCCATTGGACTTACCTGTGTGGGTTAAACCCGGGTTATTTGACAACCTATGGCGGTGATGGTTCTGCTCAGGCAGAGCAGTGCTGATGCTCCTCATAAAGCTGTCGCTGCTGTGAAGGTTCTAGGTGACATCACAAATCCCTATGGTTACATACACAACAAAGCTGGGTTGTTGTTGTTTACACTCTGCAAGGCCTGTGGAAGTGAGTGACATCATAGCACTGTAGTTCTGAGGGTTCTAGATGGATGCAACAATCTCCTGTTGCTTCTATGAAGGCCATAATAGACGACATCACCAAACAGCTCCATAGTCACATACACAGCAAAGGAGAGATGTTGTTTACACCTAGTGATGTCAGTGGTATTGAGTGACATCACAGCACAGTGCTAAGGCTCCTGGGCCTGGACACAGCAGCGGCTGCAATATCTCAACGGAGAATACGTTTATATATATGTGTGTGTGTGCGCGTATATATATATATATATATATATATATATATATATATATATATATATTTCTCCGCCGAAATCACTTTTAAACCCATTTCCACCTTTTTTTCCCTTCTCTTCCTCTTACTTTTTTTTCACGTTTTTTTACGTTTTTCTCCTTTTCGCCTCTTTTCTGGGCGTATTATTCTTCTTTTTCTTCTTTTTTTTCGTCTAATGCATACCCCATCAGTGCAGCAATGCTTATTCAATACCGCCAGCAGATGGAGACACTGGGGGATAATTTTCTAAGGATTTATACTGATTTTTCCTGTCTGAATTTGTCGCACAGAAAGTTGCAGGCCAAATATGTGTGACATTTCTGCGACTTTAGCTTCTAGAGCATTTTTACAACATTATACATAGGTGCTGAATACATAAAAAGCGACTGTTCAGCGACAGACAAGTCGCATCGGCTGAAAGTAGGCCAGAATGTCAGTCCATGTTGGAGCAGGTTTAGATACAGTCTAAAGCATAGATCTCAAAGTCTGTGCACAGAATTTAGCAAGGGCCTCGCACCTTCTGATGCATCAGGTAGGTGCACAATAGCATAGCCTAACCCTCTGTACTTTGGTCTATATTGATGCGGGACATAGACAGCCAGCTGATGACCAATCCATTAGTGCAATGGATGGCTGGAAGCATTTGTCTTTGCCTTTGCAATACCACAGAAGCAATGCATGGTCAATGTACAGCAATGACACACCTGTGTGAACAGCCAGGAGACCCCCCCCCCCCATGTTATGTTACATAGTTACATAGTTAGTACGGTCGAAAAAAGACATATGTCCATCAAGTTCAACCAGGGAATTAAGGGGTAGGGGTGTGGCGCGATATTGGGGAAGGGATGAGATTTTATATTTCTTCATAAGCATTAATCTTATTTTGTCAATTAGGAACATTCAGCACCCACCCGCTATCAAGGCAGCTGCCTATCATGTCATGCCCTACCTGCACAGGTGTGCTGGCTACTCAAATGATCCAATTAAGGAGGCCATTTAGTCAGCAGCAGCAGAAGTCCTGTGCCTGGACGCTCCAACAGCGGCCAGACACAAGCAGAAGCAGAAGCAGCAGCAGCACCACCTTTTGTTTTTTGGCTGCAGCAGCAGCAGCAGCAAGGCCCACAGGGCTGGCTAGCTGGCTAGCCAGCAAGCAGGTAGCAATGAAAGTAGGAATCTTTCTTTTTAACCCTGTAAGGGGGTGGTGCACTGTACCCGAAGATACTGCCATATCGGGTCAATGCATAGGGCGACGGAAGCAAGCTTCGAAATCGGCCCCCGTTCTCAAAAATCCATTTAATATATGGTCCCCAGATAGGGGACGTATCAGATATTAAACTGATAAGAACAGATACTACACTTGATCTTAGCCAAAAGGCCGAGAAGTGATAACCGTGAAAGGGGCGGGCCCAACAAGGTCCCCTTCATGGGCACTATCACTGCTTGCTGTCAGGGAGGCTGCCAGACAATTTTCCATGCACACTCTGGGCTGGGGGGCAGTCAACCACCAGTACACACAGCAGAACCTAAACCCATACCATTATTGCTAAGCAGCAAGACAGGGGCCCATTGCACTCCCACGGGGCCTTTTTAAATGCAATCCATAACCCGGATTTGCCAGGAACCCTTCTTACTCCTCCTACTTGCATGTGACACTGGGCTTAGGATCTGCATAGGAAACACACACACAAGCACACACCTACCTTTGTTGCCTGCAGATGCCTCCTTGGCTGTCCCCAAACGGTATCAAACCAACACCCACGGGAAGCTGTAAGCATAGAGGACATGCCTGCACCCCATTGGACTTACCTGTGTGGGTTAAACCCGGGTTATTTGACAACCTATGGCGGTGATGGTTCTGCTCAGGCAGAGCAGTGCTGATGCTCCTCATAAAGCTGTCGCTGCTGTGAAGGTTCTAGGTGACATCACAAATCCCTATGGTTACATACACAACAAAGCTGGGTTGTTGTTGTTTACACTCTGCAAGGCCTGTGGAAGTGAGTGACATCATAGCACTGTAGTTCTGAGGGTTCTAGATGGATGCAACAATCTCCTGTTGCTTCTATGAAGGCCATAATAGACGACATCACCAAACAGCTCCATAGTCACATACACAGCAAAGGAGAGATGTTGTTTACACCTAGTGATGTCAGTGGTATTGAGTGACATCACAGCACAGTGCTAAGGCTCCTGGGCCTGGACACAGCAGCGGCTGCAATATCTCAACGGAGAATACGTTTATATATATGTGTGTGTGTGCGCGTATATATATATATATATATATATATATTTCTCCGCCGAAATCACTTTTAAACCCATTTCCACCTTTTTTTCCCTTCTCTTCCTCTTACTTTTTTTTCACGTTTTTTTACGTTTTTCTCCTTTTCGCCTCTTTTCTGGGCGTATTATTCTTCTTTTTCTTCTTTTTTTTCGTCTAATGCATACCCCATCAGTGCAGCAATGCTTATTCAATACCGCCAGCAGATGGAGACACTGGGGGATAATTTTCTAAGGATTTATACTGATTTTTCCTGTCTGAATTTGTCGCACAGAAAGTTGCAGGCCAAATATGTGTGACATTTCTGCGACTTTAGCTTCTAGAGCATTTTTACAACATTATACATAGGTGCTGAATACATAAAAAGCGACTGTTCAGCGACAGACAAGTCGCATCGGCTGAAAGTAGGCCAGAATGTCAGTCCATGTTGGAGCAGGTTTAGATACAGTCTAAAGCATAGATCTCAAAGTCTGTGCACAGAATTTAGCAAGGGCCTCGCACCTTCTGATGCATCAGGTAGGTGCACAATAGCATAGCCTAACCCTCTGTACTTTGGTCTATATTGATGCGGGACATAGACAGCCAGCTGATGACCAATCCATTAGTGCAATGGATGGCTGGAAGCATTTGTCTTTGCCTTTGCAATACCACAGAAGCAATGCATGGTCAATGTACAGCAATGACACACCTGTGTGAACAGCCAGGAGACCCCCCCCCCCCCATGTTATGTTACATAGTTACATAGTTAGTACGGTCGAAAAAAGACATATGTCCATCAAGTTCAACCAGGGAATTAAGGGGTAGGGGTGTGGCGCGATATTGGGGAAGGGATGAGATTTTATATTTCTTCATAAGCATTAATCTTATTTTGTCAATTAGGAACATTCAGCACCCACCCGCTATCAAGGCAGCTGCCTATCATGTCATGCCCTACCTGCACAGGTGTGCTGGCTACTCAAATGATCCAATTAAGGAGGCCATTTAGTCAGCAGCAGCAGAAGTCCTGTGCCTGGACGCTCCAACAGCGGCCAGACACAAGCAGAAGCAGAAGCAGCAGCAGCACCACCTTTTGTTTTTTGGCTGCAGCAGCAGCAGCAGCAAGGCCCACAGGGCTGGCTAGCTGGCTAGCCAGCAAGCAGGTAGCAATGAAAGTAGGAATCTTTCTTTTTAACCCTGTAAGGGGGTGGTGCACTGTACCCGAAGATACTGCCATATCGGGTCAATGCATAGGGCGACGGAAGCAAGCTTCGAAATCGGCCCCCGTTCTCAAAAATCCATTTAATATATGGTCCCCAGATAGGGGACGTATCAGATATTAAACTGATAAGAACAGATACTACACTTGATCTTAGCCAAAAGGCCGAGAAGCGATAACCGTGAAAGGGGCGGGCCCAACAAGGTCCCCTTCATGGGCACTATCACTGCTTGCTGTCAGGGAGGCTGCCAGACAATTTTCCATGCACACTCTGGGCTGGGGGGCAGTCAACCACCAGTACACACAGCAGAACCTAAACCCATACCATTATTGCTAAGCAGCAAGACAGGGGCCCATTGCACTCCCACGGGGCCTTTTTAAATGCAATCCATAACCCGGATTTGCCAGGAACCCTTCTTACTCCTCCTACTTGCATGTGACACTGGGCTTAGGATCTGCATAGGAAACACACACACAAGCACACACCTACCTTTGTTGCCTGCAGATGCCTCCTTGGCTGTCCCCAAACGGTATCAAACCAACACCCACGGGAAGCTGTAAGCATAGAGGACATGCCTGCACCCCATTGGACTTACCTGTGTGGGTTAAACCCGGGTTATTTGACAACCTATGGCGGTGATGGTTCTGCTCAGGCAGAGCAGTGCTGATGCTCCTCATAAAGCTGTCGCTGCTGTGAAGGTTCTAGGTGACATCACAAATCCCTATGGTTACATACACAACAAAGCTGGGTTGTTGTTGTTTACACTCTGCAAGGCCTGTGGAAGTGAGTGACATCATAGCACTGTAGTTCTGAGGGTTCTAGATGGATGCAACAATCTCCTGTTGCTTCTATGAAGGCCATAATAGACGACATCACCAAACAGCTCCATAGTCACATACACAGCAAAGGAGAGATGTTGTTTACACCTAGTGATGTCAGTGGTATTGAGTGACATCACAGCACAGTGCTAAGGCTCCTGGGCCTGGACACAGCAGCGGCTGCAATATCTCAACGGAGAATACGTTTATATATATGTGTGTGTGTGCGCGTATATATATATATATATATATATATATATATATATATATATATATATATTTCTCCGCCGAAATCACTTTTAAACCCATTTCCACCTTTTTTTCCCTTCTCTTCCTCTTACTTTTTTTTCACGTTTTTTTACGTTTTTCTCCTTTTCGCCTCTTTTCTGGGCGTATTATTCTTCTTTTTCTTCTTTTTTTTCGTCTAATGCATACCCCATCAGTGCAGCAATGCTTATTCAATACCGCCAGCAGATGGAGACACTGGGGGATAATTTTCTAAGGATTTATACTGATTTTTCCTGTCTGAATTTGTCGCACAGAAAGTTGCAGGCCAAATATGTGTGACATTTCTGCGACTTTAGCTTCTAGAGCATTTTTACAACATTATACATAGGTGCTGAATACATAAAAAGCGACTGTTCAGCGACAGACAAGTCGCATCGGCTGAAAGTAGGCCAGAATGTCAGTCCATGTTGGAGCAGGTTTAGATACAGTCTAAAGCATAGATCTCAAAGTCTGTGCACAGAATTTAGCAAGGGCCTCGCACCTTCTGATGCATCAGGTAGGTGCACAATAGCATAGCCTAACCCTCTGTACTTTGGTCTATATTGATGCGGGACATAGACAGCCAGCTGATGACCAATCCATTAGTGCAATGGATGGCTGGAAGCATTTGTCTTTGCCTTTGCAATACCACAGAAGCAATGCATGGTCAATGTACAGCAATGACACACCTGTGTGAACAGCCAGGAGACCCCCCCCCCCCCATGTTATGTTACATAGTTACATAGTTAGTACGGTCGAAAAAAGACATATGTCCATCAAGTTCAACCAGGGAATTAAGGGGTAGGGGTGTGGCGCGATATTGGGGAAGGGATGAGATTTTATATTTCTTCATAAGCATTAATCTTATTTTGTCAATTAGGAACATTCAGCACCCACCCGCTATCAAGGCAGCTGCCTATCATGTCATGCCCTACCTGCACAGGTGTGCTGGCTACTCAAATGATCCAATTAAGGAGGCCATTTAGTCAGCAGCAGCAGAAGTCCTGTGCCTGGACGCTCCAACAGCGGCCAGACACAAGCAGAAGCAGAAGCAGCAGCAGCACCACCTTTTGTTTTTTGGCTGCAGCAGCAGCAAGGCCCACAGGGCTGGCTAGCTGGCTAGCCAGCAAGCAGGTAGCAATGAAAGTAGGAATCTTTCTTTTTAACCCTGTAAGGGGGTGGTGCACTGTACCCGAGGATACTGCCATATCGGGTCAATGCATAGGGCGACGGAAGCAAGCTTCGAAATCGGCCCCCGTTCTCAAAAATCCATTTAATATATGGTCCCCAGATAGGGGACGTATCAGATATTAAACTGATAAGAACAGATACTACACTTGATCTTAGCCAAAAGGCCGAGAAGCGATAACCGTGAAAGGGGCGGGCCCAACAAGGTCCCCTTCATGGGCACTATCACTGCTTGCTGTCAGGGAGGCTGCCAGACAATTTTCCATGCACACTCTGGGCTGGGGGGCAGTCAACCACCAGTACACACAGCAGAACCTAAACCCATACCATTATTGCTAAGCAGCAAGACAGGGGCCCATTGCACTCCCACGGGGCCTTTTTAAATGCAATCCATAACCCGGATTTGCCAGGAACCCTTCTTACTCCTCCTACTTGCATGTGACACTGGGCTTAGGATCTGCATAGGAAACACACACACAAGCACACACCTACCTTTGTTGCCTGCAGATGCCTCCTTGGCTGTCCCCAAACGGTATCAAACCAACACCCACGGGAAGCTGTAAGCATAGAGGACATGCCTGCACCCCATTGGACTTACCTGTGTGGGTTAAACCCGGGTTATTTGACAACCTATGGCGGTGATGGTTCTGCTCAGGCAGAGCAGTGCTGATGCTCCTCATAAAGCTGTCGCTGCTGTGAAGGTTCTAGGTGACATCACAAATCCCTATGGTTACATACACAACAAAGCTGGGTTGTTGTTGTTTACACTCTGCAAGGCCTGTGGAAGTGAGTGACATCATAGCACTGTAGTTCTGAGGGTTCTAGATGGATGCAACAATCTCCTGTTGCTTCTATGAAGGCCATAATAGACGACATCACCAAACAGCTCCATAGTCACATACACAGCAAAGGAGAGATGTTGTTTACACCTAGTGATGTCAGTGGTATTGAGTGACATCACAGCACAGTGCTAAGGCTCCTGGGCCTGGACACAGCAGCGGCTGCAATATCTCAACGGAGAATACGTTTATATATATATGTGTGTGTGTGCGCGTATATATATATATATATATATATATATATATATATATATATATATATATATTTCTCCGCCGAAATCACTTTTAAACCCATTTCCACCTTTTTTTCCCTTCTCTTCCTCTTACTTTTTTTTCACGTTTTTTTACGTTTTTCTCCTTTTCGCCTCTTTTCTGGGCGTATTATTCTTCTTTTTCTTCTTTTTTTTCGTCTAATGCATACCCCATCAGTGCAGCAATGCTTATTCAATACCGCCAGCAGATGGAGACACTGGGGGATAATTTTCTAAGGATTTATACTGATTTTTCCTGTCTGAATTTGTCGCACAGAAAGTTGCAGGCCAAATATGTGTGACATTTCTGCGACTTTAGCTTCTAGAGCATTTTTACAACATTATACATAGGTGCTGAATACATAAAAAGCGACTGTTCAGCGACAGACAAGTCGCATCGGCTGAAAGTAGGCCAGAATGTCAGTCCATGTTGGAGCAGGTTTAGATACAGTCTAAAGCATAGATCTCAAAGTCTGTGCACAGAATTTAGCAAGGGCCTCGCACCTTCTGATGCATCAGGTAGGTGCACAATAGCATAGCCTAACCCTCTGTACTTTGGTCTATATTGATGCGGGACATAGACAGCCAGCTGATGACCAATCCATTAGTGCAATGGATGGCTGGAAGCATTTGTCTTTGCCTTTGCAATACCACAGAAGCAATGCATGGTCAATGTACAGCAATGACACACCTGTGTGAACAGCCAGGAGACCCCCCCCCCCCATGTTATGTTACATAGTTACATAGTTAGTACGGTCGAAAAAAGACATATGTCCATCAAGTTCAACCAGGGAATTAAGGGGTAGGGGTGTGGCGCGATATTGGGGAAGGGATGAGATTTTATATTTCTTCATAAGCATTAATCTTATTTTGTCAATTAGGAACATTCAGCACCCACCCGCTATCAAGGCAGCTGCCTATCATGTCATGCCCTACCTGCACAGGTGTGCTGGCTACTCAAATGATCCAATTAAGGAGGCCATTTAGTCAGCAGCAGCAGAAGTCCTGTGCCTGGACGCTCCAACAGCGGCCAGACACAAGCAGAAGCAGAAGCAGCAGCAGCACCACCTTTTGTTTTTTGGCTGCAGCAGCAGCAGCAGCAAGGCCCACAGGGCTGGCTAGCTGGCTAGCCAGCAAGCAGGTAGCAATGAAAGTAGGAATCTTTCTTTTTAACCCTGTAAGGGGGTGGTGCACTGTACCCGAAGATACTGCCATATCGGGTCAATGCATAGGGCGACGGAAGCAAGCTTCGAAATCGGCCCCCGTTCTCAAAAATCCATTTAATATATGGTCCCCAGATAGGGGACGTATCAGATATTAAACTGATAAGAACAGATACTACACTTGATCTTAGCCAAAAGGCCGAGAAGCGATAACCGTGAAAGGGGCGGGCCCAACAAGGTCCCCTTCATGGGCACTATCACTGCTTGCTGTCAGGGAGGCTGCCAGACAATTTTCCATGCACACTCTGGGCTGGGGGGCAGTCAACCACCAGTACACACAGCAGAACCTAAACCCATACCATTATTGCTAAGCAGCAAGACAGGGGCCCATTGCACTCCCACGGGGCCTTTTTAAATGCAATCCATAACCCGGATTTGCCAGGAACCCTTCTTACTCCTCCTACTTGCATGTGACACTGGGCTTAGGATCTGCATAGGAAACACACACACAAGCACACACCTACCTTTGTTGCCTGCAGATGCCTCCTTGGCTGTCCCCAAACGGTATCAAACCAACACCCACGGGAAGCTGTAAGCATAGAGGACATGCCTGCACCCCATTGGACTTACCTGTGTGGGTTAAACCCGGGTTATTTGACAACCTATGGCGGTGATGGTTCTGCTCAGGCAGAGCAGTGCTGATGCTCCTCATAAAGCTGTCGCTGCTGTGAAGGTTCTAGGTGACATCACAAATCCCTATGGTTACATACACAACAAAGCTGGGTTGTTGTTGTTTACACTCTGCAAGGCCTGTGGAAGTGAGTGACATCATAGCACTGTAGTTCTGAGGGTTCTAGATGGATGCAACAATCTCCTGTTGCTTCTATGAAGGCCATAATAGACGACATCACCAAACAGCTCCATAGTCACATACACAGCAAAGGAGAGATGTTGTTTACACCTAGTGATGTCAGTGGTATTGAGTGACATCACAGCACAGTGCTAAGGCTCCTGGGCCTGGACACAGCAGCGGCTGCAATATCTCAACGGAGAATACGTTTATATATATGTGTGTGTGTGCGCGTATATATATATATATATATATATATATATATATATATATATATTTCTCCGCCGAAATCACTTTTAAACCCATTTCCACCTTTTTTTCCCATTCTCTTCCTCTTACTTTTTTTTCACGTTTTTTTACGTTTTTCTCCTTTTCGCCTCTTTTCTGGGCGTATTATTCTTCTTTTTCTTCTTTTTTTTCGTCTAATGCATACCCCATCAGTGCAGCAATGCTTATTCAATACCGCCAGCAGATGGAGACACTGGGGGATAATTTTCTAAGGATTTATACTGATTTTTCCTGTCTGAATTTGTCGCACAGAAAGTTGCAGGCCAAATATGTGTGACATTTCTGCGACTTTAGCTTCTAGAGCATTTTTACAACATTATACATAGGTGCTGAATACATAAAAAGCGACTGTTCAGCGACAGACAAGTCGCATCGGCTGAAAGTAGGCCAGAATGTCAGTCCATGTTGGAGCAGGTTTAGATACAGTCTAAAGCATAGATCTCAAAGTCTGTGCACAGAATTTAGCAAGGGCCTCGCACCTTCTGATGCATCAGGTAGGTGCACAATAGCATAGCCTAACCCTCTGTACTTTGGTCTATATTGATGCGGGACATAGACAGCCAGCTGATGACCAATCCATTAGTGCAATGGATGGCTGGAAGCATTTGTCTTTGCCTTTGCAATACCACAGAAGCAATGCATGGTCAATGTACAGCAATGACACACCTGTGTGAACAGCCAGGAGACCCCCCCCCCCATGTTATGTTACATATTTACATAGTTAGTACGGTCGAAAAAAGACATATGTCCATCAAGTTCAACCAGGGAATTAAGGGGTAGGGGTGTGGCGCGATATTGGGGAAGGGATGAGATTTTATATTTCTTCATAAGCATTAATCTTATTTTGTCAATTAGGAACATTCAGCACCCACCCGCTATCAAGGCAGCTGCCTATCATGTCATGCCCTACCTGCACAGGTGTGCTGGCTACTCAAATGATCCAATTAAGGAGGCCATTTAGTCAGCAGCAGCAGAAGTCCTGTGCCTGGACGCTCCAACAGCGGCCAGACACAAGCAGAAGCAGAAGCAGCAGCAGCACCACCTTTTGTTTTTTGGCTGCAGCAGCAGCAGCAGCAAGGCCCACAGGGCTGGCTAGCTGGCTAGCCAGCAAGCAGGTAGCAATGAAAGTAGGAATCTTTCTTTTTAACCCTGTAAGGGGGTGGTGCACTGTACCCGAAGATACTGCCATATCGGGTCAATGCATAGGGCGACGGAAGCAAGCTTCGAAATCGGCCCCCGTTCTCAAAAATCCATTTAATATATGGTCCCCAGATAGGGGACGTATCAGATATTAAACTGATAAGAACAGATACTACACTTGATCTTAGCCAAAAGGCCGAGAAGCGATAACCGTGAAAGGGGCGGGCCCAACAAGGTCCCCTTCATGGGCACTATCACTGCTTGCTGTCAGGGAGGCTGCCAGACAATTTTCCATGCACACTCTGGGCTGGGGGGCAGTCAACCACCAGTACACACAGCAGAACCTAAACCCATACCATTATTGCTAAGCAGCAAGACAGGGGCCCATTGCACTCCCACGGGGCCTTTTTAAATGCAATCCATAACCCGGATTTGCCAGGAACCCTTCTTACTCCTCCTACTTGCATGTGACACTGGGCTTAGGATCTGCATAGGAAACACACACACAAGCACACACCTACCTTTGTTGCCTGCAGATGCCTCCTTGGCTGTCCCCAAACGGTATCAAACCAACACCCACGGGAAGCTGTAAGCATAGAGGACATGCCTGCACCCCATTGGACTTACCTGTGTGGGTTAAACCCGGGTTATTTGACAACCTATGGCGGTGATGGTTCTGCTCAGGCAGAGCAGTGCTGATGCTCCTCATAAAGCTGTCGCTGCTGTGAAGGTTCTAGGTGACATCACAAATCCCTATGGTTACATACACAACAAAGCTGGGTTGTTGTTGTTTACACTCTGCAAGGCCTGTGGAAGTGAGTGACATCATAGCACTGTAGTTCTGAGGGTTCTAGATGGATGCAACAATCTCCTGTTGCTTCTATGAAGGCCATAATAGACGACATCACCAAACAGCTCCATAGTCACATACACAGCAAAGGAGAGATGTTGTTTACACCTAGTGATGTCAGTGGTATTGAGTGACATCACAGCACAGTGCTAAGGCTCCTGGGCCTGGACACAGCAGCGGCTGTCTCAACGGAGAATACGTTTATATAATGTGTGTGTGTGCGCGTATATATATATATATATATATATATATATATATATATATATATATATATTTCTCCGCCGAAATCACTTTTAAACCCATTTCCACCTTTTTTTTCCCTTCTCTTCCTCTTACTTTTTTTTCACGTTTTTTTACGTTTTTCTCCTTTTCGCCTCTTTTCTGGGCGTATTATTCTTCTTTTTCTTCTTTTTTTTCGTCTAATGCATACCCCATCAGTGCAGCAATGCTTATTCAATACCGCCAGCAGATGGAGACACTGGGGGATAATTTTCTAAGGATTTATACTGATTTTTCCTGTCTGAATTTGTCGCACAGAAAGTTGCAGGCCAAATATGTGTGACATTTCTGCGACTTTAGCTTCTAGAGCATTTTTACAACATTATACATAGGTGCTGAATACATAAAAAGCGACTGTTCAGCGACAGACAAGTCGCATCGGCTGAAAGTAGGCCAGAATGTCAGTCCATGTTGGAGCATGTTTAGATACAGTCTAAAGCATAGATCTCAAAGTCTGTGCACAGAATTTAGCAAGGGCCTCGCACCTTCTGATGCATCAGGTAGGTGCACAATAGCATAGCCTAACCCTCTGTACTTTGGTCTATATTGATGCGGGACATAGACAGCCAGCTGATGACCAATCCATTAGTGCAATGGATGGCTGGAAGCATTTGTCTTTGCCTTTGCAATACCACAGAAGCAATGCATGGTCAATGTACAGCAATGACACACCTGTGTGAACAGCCAGGAGACCCCCCCCCCCCATGTTATGTTACATAGTTACATAGTTAGTACGGTCGAAAAAAGACATATGTCCATCAAGTTCAACCAGGGAATTAAGGGGTAGGGGTGTGGCGCGATATTGGGGAAGGGATGAGATTTTATATTTCTTCATAAGCATTAATCTTATTTTGTCAATTAGGAACATTCAGCACCCACCCGCTATCAAGGCAGCTGCCTATCATGTCATGCCCTACCTGCACAGGTGTGCTGGCTACTCAAATGATCCAATTAAGGAGGCCATTTAGTCAGCAGCAGCAGAAGTCCTGTGCCTGGACGCTCCAACAGCGGCCAGACACAAGCAGAAGCAGAAGCAGCAGCAGCACCACCTTTTGTTTTTTGGCTGCAGCAGCAGCAGCAGCAAGGCCCACAGGGCTGGCTAGCTGGCTAGCCAGCAAGCAGGTAGCAATGAAAGTAGGAATCTTTCTTTTTAACCCTGTAAGGGGGTGGTGCACTGTACCCGAAGATACTGCCATATCGGGTCAATGCATAGGGCGACGGAAGCAAGCTTCGAAATCGGCCCCCGTTCTCAAAAATCCATTTAATATATGGTCCCCAGATAGGGGACGTATCAGATATTAAACTGATAAGAACAGATACTACACTTGATCTTAGCCAAAAGGCCGAGAAGCGATAACCGTGAAAGGGGCGGGCCCAACAAGGTCCCCTTCATGGGCACTATCACTGCTTGCTGTCAGGGAGGCTGCCAGACAATTTTCCATGCACACTCTGGGCTGGGGGGCAGTCAACCACCAGTACACACAGCAGAACCTAAACCCATACCATTATTGCTAAGCAGCAAGACAGGGGCCCATTGCACTCCCACGGGGCCTTTTTAAATGCAATCCATAACCCGGATTTGCCAGGAACCCTTCTTACTCCTCCTACTTGCATGTGACACTGGGCTTAGGATCTGCATAGGAAACACACACACAAGCACACACCTACCTTTGTTGCCTGCAGATGCCTCCTTGGCTGTCCCCAAACGGTATCAAACCAACACCCACGGGAAGCTGTAAGCATAGAGGACATGCCTGCACCCCATTGGACTTACCTGTGTGGGTTAAACCCGGGTTATTTGACAACCTATGGCGGTGATGGTTCTGCTCAGGCAGAGCAGTGCTGATGCTCCTCATAAAGCTGTCGCTGCTGTGAAGGTTCTAGGTGACATCACAAATCCCTATGGTTACATACACAACAAAGCTGGGTTGTTGTTGTTTACACTCTGCAAGGCCTGTGGAAGTGAGTGACATCATAGCACTGTAGTTCTGAGGGTTCTAGATGGATGCAACAATCTCCTGTTGCTTCTATGAAGGCCATAATAGACGACATCACCAAACAGCTCCATAGTCACATACACAGCAAAGGAGAGATGTTGTTTACACCTAGTGATGTCAGTGGTATTGAGTGACATCACAGCACAGTGCTAAGGCTCCTGGGCCTGGACACAGCAGCGGCTGCAATATCTCAACGGAGAATACGTTTATATATATGTGTGTGTGTGCGCGTATATATATATATATATATATATATATATATATATATATATTTCTCCGCCGAAATCACTTTTAAACCCATTTCCACCTTTTTTTCCCTTCTCTTCCTCTTACTTTTTTTTCACGTTTTTTTACGTTTTTCTCCTTTTCGCCTCTTTTCTGGGCGTATTATTCTTCTTTTTCTTCTTTTTTTTCGTCTAATGCATACCCCATCAGTGCAGCAATGCTTATTCAATACCGCCAGCAGATGGAGACACTGGGGGATAATTTTCTAAGGATTTATACTGATTTTTCCTGTCTGAATTTGTCGCACAGAAAGTTGCAGGCCAAATATGTGTGACATTTCTGCGACTTTAGCTTCTAGAGCATTTTTACAACATTATACATAGGTGCTGAATACATAAAAAGCGACTGTTCAGCGACAGACAAGTCGCATCGGCTGAAAGTAGGCCAGAATGTCAGTCCATGTTGGAGCAGGTTTAGATACAGTCTAAAGCATAGATCTCAAAGTCTGTGCACAGAATTTAGCAAGGGCCTCGCACCTTCTGATGCATCAGGTAGGTGCACAATAGCATAGCCTAACCCTCTGTACTTTGGTCTATATTGATGCGGGACATAGACAGTCAGCTGATGACCAATCCATTAGTGCAATGGATGGCTGGAAGCATTTGTCTTTGCCTTTGCAATACCACAGAAGCAATGCATGGTCAATGTACAGCAATGACACACCTGTGTGAACAGCCAGGAGACCCCCCCCCCCATGTTATGTTACATAGTTACATAGTTAGTACGGTCGAAAAAAGACATATGTCCATCAAGTTCAACCAGGGAATTAAGGGGTAGGGGTGTGGCGCGATATTGGGGAAGGGATGAGATTTTATATTTCTTCATAAGCATTAATCTTATTTTGTCAATTAGGAACATTCAGCACCCACCCGCTATCAAGGCAGCTGCCTATCATGTCATGCCCTACCTGCACAGGTGTGCTGGCTACTCAAATGATCCAATTAAGGAGGCCATTTAGTCAGCAGCAGCAGAAGTCCTGTGCCTGGATGCTCCAACAGCGGCCAGACACAAGCAGAAGCAGAAGCAGCAGCAGCACCACCTTTTGTTTTTTGGCTGCAGCAGCAGCAGCAGCAAGGCCCACAGGGCTGGCTAGCTGGCTAGCCAGCAAGCAGGTAGCAATGAAAGTAGGAATCTTTCTTTTTAACCCTGCAAGGGGGTGGTGCACTGTACCCGAAGATACTGCCATATCGGGTCAATGCATAGGGCGACGGAAGCAAGCTTCGAAATCGGCCCCCGTTCTCAAAAATCCATTTAATATATGGTCCCCAGATAGGGGACGTATCAGATATTAAACTGATAAGAACAGATACTACACTTGATCTTAGCCAAAAGGCCGAGAAGCGATAACCGTGAAAGGGGCGGGCCCAACAAGGTCCCCTTCATGGGCACTATCACTGCTTGCTGTCAGGGAGGCTGCCAGACAATTTTCCATGCACACTCTGGGCTGGGGGGCAGTCAACCACCAGTACACACAGCAGAACCTAAACCCATACCATTATTGCTAAGCAGCAAGACAGGGGCCCATTGCACTCCCACGGGGCCTTTTTAAATGCAATCCATAACCCGGATTTGCCAGGAACCCTTCTTACTCCTCCTACTTGCATGTGACACTGGGCTTAGGATCTGCATAGGAAACACACACACAAGCACACACCTACCTTTGTTGCCTGCAGATGCCTCCTTGGCTGTCCCCAAACGGTATCAAACCAACACCCACGGGAAGCTGTAAGCATAGAGGACATGCCTGCACCCCATTGGACTTACCTGTGTGGGTTAAACCCGGGTTATTTGACAACCTATGGCGGTGATGGTTCTGCTCAGGCAGAGCAGTGCTGATGCTCCTCATAAAGCTGTCGCTGCTGTGAAGGTTCTAGGTGACATCACAAATCCCTATGGTTACATACACAACAAAGCTGGGTTGTTGTTGTTTACACTCTGCAAGGCCTGTGGAAGTGAGTGACATCATAGCACTGTAGTTCTGAGGGTTCTAGATGGATGCAACAATCTCCTGTTGCTTCTATGAAGGCCATAATAGACGACATCACCAAACAGCTCCATAGTCACATACACAGCAAAGGAGAGATGTTGTTTACACCTAGTGATGTCAGTGGTATTGAGTGACATCACAGCACAGTGCTAAGGCTCCTGGGCCTGGACACAGCAGCGGCTGCAATATCTCAACGGAGAATACGTTTATATATATGTGTGTGTGTGCGCGTATATATATATATATATATATATATATATATATATATATATATATATATTTCTCCGCCGAAATCACTTTTAAACCCATTTCCACCTTTTTTTCCCTTCTCTTCCTCTTACTTTTTTTTCACGTTTTTTTACGTTTTTCTCCTTTTCGCCTCTTTTCTGGGCGTATTATTCTTCTTTTTCTTCTTTTTTTTCGTCTAATGCATACCCCATCAGTGCAGCAATGCTTATTCAATACCGCCAGCAGATGGAGACACTGGGGGATAATTTTCTAAGGATTTATACTGATTTTTCCTGTCTGAATTTGTCGCACAGAAAGTTGCAGGCCAAATATGTGTGACATTTCTGCGACTTTAGCTTCTAGAGCATTTTTACAACATTATACATAGGTGCTGAATACATAAAAAGCGACTGTTCAGCGACAGACAAGTCGCATCGGCTGAAAGTAGGCCAGAATGTCAGTCCATGTTGGAGCAGGTTTAGATACAGTCTAAAGCATAGATCTCAAAGTCTGTGCACAGAATTTAGCAAGGGCCTCGCACCTTCTGATGCATCAGGTAGGTGCACAATAGCATAGCCTAACCCTCTGTACTTTGGTCTATATTGATGCGGGACATAGACAGCCAGCTGATGACCAATCCATTAGTGCAATGGATGGCTGGAAGCATTTGTCTTTGCCTTTGCAATACCACAGAAGCAATGCATGGTCAATGTACAGCAATGACACACCTGTGTGAACAGCCAGGAGACCCCCCCCCCCATGTTATGTTACATAGTTACATAGTTAGTACGGTCGAAAAAAGACATATGTCCATCAAGTTCAACCAGGGAATTAAGGGGTAGGGGTGTGGCGCGATATTGGGGAAGGGATGAGATTTTATATTTCTTCATAAGCATTAATCTTATTTTGTCAATTAGGAACATTCAGCACCCACCCGCTATCAAGGCAGCTGCCTATCATGTCATGCCCTACCTGCACAGGTGTGCTGGCTACTCAAATGATCCAATTAAGGAGGCCATTTAGTCAGCAGCAGCAGAAGTCCGTGCCTGGACGCTCCAACAGCGGCCAGACACAAGCAGAAGCAGAAGCAGCAGCAGCACCACCTTTTGTTTTTTGGCTGCAGCAGCAGCAGCAGCAAGGCCCACAGGGCTGGCTAGCTGGCTAGCCAGCAAGCAGGTAGCAATGAAAGTAGGAATCTTTCTTTTTAACCCTGTAAGGGGGTGGTGCACTGTACCCGAAGATACTGCCATATCGGGTCAATGCATAGGGCGACGGAAGCAAGCTTCGAAATCGGCCCCCGTTCTCAAAAATCCATTTAATATATGGTCCCCAGATAGGGGACGTATCAGATATTAAACTGATAAGAACAGATACTACACTTGATCTTAGCCAAAAGGCCGAGAAGCGATAACCGTGAAAGGGGCGGGCCCAACAAGGTCCCCTTCATGGGCACTATCACTGCTTGCTGTCAGGGAGGCTGCCAGACAATTTTCCATGCACACTCTGGGCTGGGGGGCAGTCAACCACCAGTACACACAGCAGAACCTAAACCCATACCATTATTGCTAAGCAGCAAGACAGGGGCCCATTGCACTCCCACGGGGCCTTTTTAAATGCAATCCATAACCCGGATTTGCCAGGAACCCTTCTTACTCCTCCTACTTGCATGTGACACTGGGCTTAGGATCTGCATAGGAAACACACACACAAGCACACACCTACCTTTGTTGCCTGCAGATGCCTCCTTGGCTGTCCCCAAACGGTATCAAACCAACACCCACGGGAAGCTGTAAGCATAGAGGACATGCCTGCACCCCATTGGACTTACCTGTGTGGGTTAAACCCGGGTTATTTGACAACCTATGGCGGTGATGGTTCTGCTCAGGCAGAGCAGTGCTGATGCTCCTCATAAAGCTGTCGCTGCTGTGAAGGTTCTAGGTGACATCACAAATCCCTATGGTTACATACACAACAAAGCTGGGTTGTTGTTGTTTACACTCTGCAAGGCCTGTGGAAGTGAGTGACATCATAGCACTGTAGTTCTGAGGGTTCTAGATGGATGCAACAATCTCCTGTTGCTTCTATGAAGGCCATAATAGACGACATCACCAAACAGCTCCATAGTCACATACACAGCAAAGGAGAGATGTTGTTTACACCTAGTGATGTCAGTGGTATTGAGTGACATCACAGCACAGTGCTAAGGCTCCTGGGCCTGGACACAGCAGCGGCTGCAATATCTCAACGGAGAATACGTTTATATATATGTGTGTGTGTGCGCGTATATATATATATATATATATATATATATATATATATATATATTTCTCCGCCGAAATCACTTTTAAACCCATTTCCACCTTTTTTTCCCTTCTCTTCCTCTTACTTTTTTTTCACGTTTTTTTACGTTTTTCTCCTTTTCGCCTCTTTTCTGGGCGTATTATTCTTCTTTTTCTTCTTTTTTTTCGTCTAATGCATACCCCATCAGTGCAGCAATGCTTATTCAATACCGCCAGCAGATGGAGACACTGGGGGATAATTTTCTAAGGATTTATACTGATTTTTCCTGTCTGAATTTGTCGCACAGAAAGTTGCAGGCCAAATATGTGTGACATTTCTGCGACTTTAGCTTCTAGAGCATTTTTACAACATTATACATAGGTGCTGAATACATAAAAAGCGACTGTTCAGCGACAGACAAGTCGCATCGGCTGAAAGTAGGCCAGAATGTCAGTCCATGTTGGAGCAGGTTTAGATACAGTCTAAAGCATAGATCTCAAAGTCTGTGCACAGAATTTAGCAAGGGCCTCGCACCTTCTGATGCATCAGGTAGGTGCACAATAGCATAGCCTAACCCTCTGTACTTTGGTCTATATTGATGCGGGACATAGACAGTCAGCTGATGACCAATCCATTAGTGCAATGGATGGCTGGAAGCATTTGTCTTTGCCTTTGCAATACCACAGAAGCAATGCATGGTCAATGTACAGCAATGACACACCTGTGTGAACAGCCAGGAGACCCCCCCCCCCATGTTATGTTACATAGTTACATAGTTAGTACGGTCGAAAAAAGACATATGTCCATCAAGTTCAACCAGGGAATTAAGGGGTAGGGGTGTGGCGCGATATTGGGGAAGGGATGAGATTTTATATTTCTTCATAAGCATTAATCTTATTTTGTCAATTAGGAACATTCAGCACCCACCCGCTATCAAGGCAGCTGCCTATCATGTCATGCCCTACCTGCACAGGTGTGCTGGCTACTCAAATGATCCAATTAAGGAGGCCATTTAGTCAGCAGCAGCAGAAGTCCTGTGCCTGGACGCTCCAACAGCGGCCAGACACAAGCAGAAGCAGAAGCAGCAGCAGCACCACCTTTTGTTTTTTGGCTGCAGCAGCAGCAGCAGCAAGGCCCACAGGGCTGGCTAGCTGGCTAGCCAGCAAGCAGGTAGCAATGAAAGTAGGAATCTTTCTTTTTAACCCTGCAAGGGGGTGGTGCACTGTACCCGAAGATACTGCCATATCGGGTCAATGCATAGGGCGACGGAAGCAAGCTTCGAAATCGGCCCCCGTTCTCAAAAATCCATTTAATATATGGTCCCCAGATAGGGGACGTATCAGATATTAAACTGATAAGAACAGATACTACACTTGATCTTAGCCAAAAGGCCGAGAAGCGATAACCGTGAAAGGGGCGGGCCCAACAAGGTCCCCTTCATGGGCACTATCACTGCTTGCTGTCAGGGAGGCTGCCAGACAATTTTCCATGCACACTCTGGGCTGGGGGGCAGTCAACCACCAGTACACACAGCAGAACCTAAACCCATACCATTATTGCTAAGCAGCAAGACAGGGGCCCATTGCACTCCCACGGGGCCTTTTTAAATGCAATCCATAACCCGGATTTGCCAGGAACCCTTCTTACTCCTCCTACTTGCATGTGACACTGGGCTTAGGATCTGCATAGGAAACACACACACAAGCACACACCTACCTTTGTTGCCTGCAGATGCCTCCTTGGCTGTCCCCAAACGGTATCAAACCAACACCCACGGGAAGCTGTAAGCATAGAGGACATGCCTGCACCCCATTGGACTTACCTGTGTGGGTTAAACCCGGGTTATTTGACAACCTATGGCGGTGATGGTTCTGCTCAGGCAGAGCAGTGCTGATGCTCCTCATAAAGCTGTCGCTGCTGTGAAGGTTCTAGGTGACATCACAAATCCCTATGGTTACATACACAACAAAGCTGGGTTGTTGTTGTTTACACTCTGCAAGGCCTGTGGAAGTGAGTGACATCATAGCACTGTAGTTCTGAGGGTTCTAGATGGATGCAACAATCTCCTGTTGCTTCTATGAAGGCCATAATAGACGACATCACCAAACAGCTCCATAGTCACATACACAGCAAAGGAGAGATGTTGTTTACACCTAGTGATGTCAGTGGTATTGAGTGACATCACAGCACAGTGCTAAGGCTCCTGGGCCTGGACACAGCAGCGGCTGCAATATCTCAACGGAGAATACGTTTATATATATGTGTGTGTGTGCGCGTATATATATATATATATATATATATTTCTCCGCCGAAATCACTTTTAAACCCATTTCCACCTTTTTTTCCCTTCTCTTCCTCTTACTTTTTTTTCACGTTTTTTTACGTTTTTCTCCTTTTCGCCTCTTTTCTGGGCGTATTCTTCTTCTTTTTCTTCTTTTTTTTCGTCTAATGCATACCCCATCAGTGCAGCAATGCTTATTCAATACCGCCAGCAGATGGAGACACTGGGGGATAATTTTCTAAGGATTTATACTGATTTTTCCTGTCTGAATTTGTCGCACAGAAAGTTGCAGGCCAAATATGTGTGACATTTCTGCGACTTTAGCTTCTAGAGCATTTTTACAACATTATACATAGGTGCTGAATACATAAAAAGCGACTGTTCAGCGACAGACAAGTCGCATCGGCTGAAAGTAGGCCAGAATGTCAGTCCATGTTGGAGCAGGTTTAGATACAGTCTAAAGCATAGATCTCAAAGTCTGTGCACAGAATTTAGCAAGGGCCTCGCACCTTCTGATGCATCAGGTAGGTGCACAATAGCATAGCCTAACCCTCTGTACTTTGGTCTATATTGATGCGGGACATAGACAGCCAGCTGATGACCAATCCATTAGTGCAATGGATGGCTGGAAGCATTTGTCTTTGCCTTTGCAATACCACAGAAGCAATGCATGGTCAATGTACAGCAATGACACACCTGTGTGAACAGCCAGGAGACCCCCCCCCCCCCATGTTATGTTACATAGTTACATAGTTAGTACGGTCGAAAAAAGACATATGTCCATCAAGTTCAACCAGGGAATTAAGGGGTAGGGGTGTGGCGCGATATTGGGGAAGGGATGAGATTTTATATTTCTTCATAAGCATTAATCTTATTTTGTCAATTAGGAACATTCAGCACCCACCCGCTATCAAGGCAGCTGCCTATCATGTCATGCCCTACCTGCACAGGTGTGCTGGCTACTCAAATGATCCAATTAAGGAGGCCATTTAGTCAGCAGCAGCAGAAGTCCTGTGCCTGGACGCTCCAACAGCGGCCAGACACAAGCAGAAGCAGAAGCAGCAGCAGCACCACCTTTTGTTTTTTGGCTGCAGCAGCAGCAGCAGCAAGGCCCACAGGGCTGGCTAGCTGGCTAGCCAGCAAGCAGGTAGCAATGAAAGTAGGAATCTTTCTTTTTAACCCTGTAAGGGGGTGGTGCACTGTACCCGAAGATACTGCCATATCGGGTCAATGCATAGGGCGACGGAAGCAAGCTTCGAAATCGGCCCCCGTTCTCAAAAATCCATTTAATATATGGTCCCCAGATAGGGGACGTATCAGATATTAAACTGATAAGAACAGATACTACACTTGATCTTAGCCAAAAGGCCGAGAAGCGATAACCGTGAAAGGGGCGGGCCCAACAAGGTCCCCTTCATGGGCACTATCACTGCTTGCTGTCAGGGAGGCTGCCAGACAATTTTCCATGCACACTCTGGGCTGGGGGGCAGTCAACCACCAGTACACACAGCAGAACCTAAACCCATACCATTATTGCTAAGCAGCAAGACAGGGGCCCATTGCACTCCCACGGGGCCTTTTTAAATGCAATCCATAACCCGGATTTGCCAGGAACCCTTCTTACTCCTCCTACTTGCATGTGACACTGGGCTTAGGATCTGCATAGGAAACACACACACAAGCACACACCTACCTTTGTTGCCTGCAGATGCCTCCTTGGCTGTCCCCAAACGGTATCAAACCAACACCCACGGGAAGCTGTAAGCATAGAGGACATGCCTGCACCCCATTGGACTTACCTGTGTGGGTTAAACCCGGGTTATTTGACAACCTATGGCGGTGATGGTTCTGCTCAGGCAGAGCAGTGCTGATGCTCCTCATAAAGCTGTCGCTGCTGTGAAGGTTCTAGGTGACATCACAAATCCCTATGGTTACATACACAACAAAGCTGGGTTGTTGTTGTTTACACTCTGCAAGGCCTGTGGAAGTGAGTGACATCATAGCACTGTAGTTCTGAGGGTTCTAGATGGATGCAACAATCTCCTGTTGCTTCTATGAAGGCCATAATAGACGACATCACCAAACAGCTCCATAGTCACATACACAGCAAAGGAGAGATGTTGTTTACACCTAGTGATGTCAGTGGTATTGAGTGACATCACAGCACAGTGCTAAGGCTCCTGGGCCTGGACACAGCAGCGGCTGCAATATCTCAACGGAGAATACGTTTATATATATGTGTGTGTGTGCGCGTATATATATATATATATATATATATATATATATATATATATATATCTCCGCCGAAATCACTTTTAAACCCATTTCCACCTTTTTTTCCCTTCTCTTCCTCTTACTTTTTTTTCACGTTTTTTTACGTTTTTCTCCTTTTCGCCTCTTTTCTGGGCGTATTATTCTTCTTTTTCTTCTTTTTTTTCGTCTAATGCATACCCCATCAGTGCAGCAATGCTTATTCAATACCGCCAGCAGATGGAGACACTGGGGGATAATTTTCTAAGGATTTATACTGATTTTTCCTGTCTGAATTTGTCGCACAGAAAGTTGCAGGCCAAATATGTGTGACATTTCTGCGACTTTAGCTTCTAGAGCATTTTTACAACATTATACATAGGTGCTGAATACATAAAAAGCGACTGTTCAGCGACAGACAAGTCGCATCGGCTGAAAGTAGGCCAGAATGTCAGTCCATGTTGGAGCAGGTTTAGATACAGTCTAAAGCATAGATCTCAAAGTCTGTGCACAGAATTTAGCAAGGGCCTCGCACCTTCTGATGCATCAGGTAGGTGCACAATAGCATAGCCTAACCCTCTGTACTTTGGTCTATATTGATGCGGGACATAGACAGCCAGCTGATGACCAATCCATTAGTGCAATGGATGGCTGGAAGCATTTGTCTTTGCCTTTGCAATACCACAGAAGCAATGCATGGTCAATGTACAGCAATGACACACCTGTGTGAACAGCCAGGAGACCCCCCCCCCCCCATGTTATGTTACATAGTTACATAGTTAGTACGGTCGAAAAAAGACATATGTCCATCAAGTTCAACCAGGGAATTAAGGGGTAGGGGTGTGGCGCGATATTGGGGAAGGGATGAGATTTTATATTTCTTCATAAGCATTAATCTTATTTTGTCAATTAGGAACATTCAGCACCCACCCGCTATCAAGGCAGCTGCCTATCATGTCATGCCCTACCTGCACAGGTGTGCTGGCTACTCAAATGATCCAATTAAGGAGGCCATTTAGTCAGCAGCAGCAGAAGTCCTGTGCCTGGACGCTCCAACAGCGGCCAGACACAAGCAGAAGCAGAAGCAGCAGCAGCACCACCTTTTGTTTTTTGGCTGCAGCAGCAGCAGCAGCAAGGCCCACAGGGCTGGCTAGCTGGCTAGCCAGCAAGCAGGTAGCAATGAAAGTAGGAATCTTTCTTTTTAACCCTGTAAGGGGGTGGTGCACTGTACCCGAAGATACTGCCATATCGGGTCAATGCATAGGGCGACGGAAGCAAGCTTCGAAATCGGCCCCCGTTCTCAAAAATCCATTTAATATATGGTCCCCAGATAGGGGACGTATCAGATATTAAACTGATAAGAACAGATACTACACTTGATCTTAGCCAAAAGGCCGAGAAGCGATAACCGTGAAAGGGGCGGGCCCAACAAGGTCCCCTTCATGGGCACTATCACTGCTTGCTGTCAGGGAGGCTGCCAGACAATTTTCCATGCACACTCTGGGCTGGGGGGCAGTCAACCACCAGTACACACAGCAGAACCTAAACCCATACCATTATTGCTAAGCAGCAAGACAGGGGCCCATTGCACTCCCACGGGGCCTTTTTAAATGCAATCCATAACCCGGATTTGCCAGGAACCCTTCTTACTCCTCCTACTTGCATGTGACACTGGGCTTAGGATCTGCATAGGAAACACACACACAAGCACACACCTACCTTTGTTGCCTGCAGATGCCTCCTTGGCTGTCCCCAAACGGTATCAAACCAACACCCACGGGAAGCTGTAAGCATAGAGGACATGCCTGCACCCCATTGGACTTACCTGTGTGGGTTAAACCCGGGTTATTTGACAACCTATGGCGGTGATGGTTCTGCTCAGGCAGAGCAGTGCTGATGCTCCTCATAAAGCTGTCGCTGCTGTGAAGGTTCTAGGTGACATCACAAATCCCTATGGTTACATACACAACAAAGCTGGGTTGTTGTTGTTTACACTCTGCAAGGCCTGTGGAAGTGAGTGACATCATAGCACTGTAGTTCTGAGGGTTCTAGATGGATGCAACAATCTCCTGTTGCTTCTATGAAGGCCATAATAGACGACATCACCAAACAGCTCCATAGTCACATACACAGCAAAGGAGAGATGTTGTTTACACCTAGTGATGTCAGTGGTATTGAGTGACATCACAGCACAGTAGGCTCCTGGGCCTGGACACAGCAGCGGCTGCAATATCTCAACGGAGAATACGTTTATATATATGTGTGTGTGTGCGCGTATATATATATATATATATATATATTTCTCCGCCGAAATCACTTTTAAACCCATTTCCACCTTTTTTTCCCTTCTCTTCCTCTTACTTTTTTTTCACGTTTTTTTACGTTTTTCTCCTTTTCGCCTCTTTTCTGGGCGTATTATTCTTCTTTTTCTTCTTTTTTTTCGTCTAATGCATACCCCATCAGTGCAGCAATGCTTATTCAATACCGCCAGCAGATGGAGACACTGGGGGATAATTTTCTAAGGATTTATACTGATTTTTCCTGTCTGAATTTGTCGCACAGAAAGTTGCAGGCCAAATATGTGTGACATTTCTGCGACTTTAGCTTCTAGAGCATTTTTACAACATTATACATAGGTGCTGAATACATAAAAAGCGACTGTTCAGCGACAGACAAGTCGCATCGGCTGAAAGTAGGCCAGAATGTCAGTCCATGTTGGAGCAGGTTTAGATACAGTCTAAAGCATAGATCTCAAAGTCTGTGCACAGAATTTAGCAAGGGCCTCGCACCTTCTGATGCATCAGGTAGGTGCACAATAGCATAGCCTAACCCTCTGTACTTTGGTCTATATTGATGCGGGACATAGACAGCCAGCTGATGACCAATCCATTAGTGCAATGGATGGCTGGAAGCATTTGTCTTTGCCTTTGCAATACCACAGAAGCAATGCATGGTCAATGTACAGCAATGACACACCTGTGTGAACAGCCAGGAGACCCCCCCCCCCCCATGTTATGTTACATAGTTACATAGTTAGTACGGTCGAAAAAAGACATATGTCCATCAAGTTCAACCAGGGAATTAAGGGGTAGGGGTGTGGCGCGATATTGGGGAAGGGATGAGATTTTATATTTCTTCATAAGCATTAATCTTATTTTGTCAATTAGGAACATTCAGCACCCACCCGCTATCAAGGCAGCTGCCTATCATGTCATGCCCTACCTGCACAGGTGTGCTGGCTACTCAAATGATCCAATTAAGGAGGCCATTTAGTCAGCAGCAGCAGAAGTCCTGTGCCTGGACGCTCCAACAGCGGCCAGACACAAGCAGAAGCAGAAGCAGCAGCAGCACCACCTTTTGTTTTTTGGCTGCAGCAGCAGCAGCAGCAAGGCCCACAGGGCTGGCTAGCTGGCTAGCCAGCAAGCAGGTAGCAATGAAAGTAGGAATCTTTCTTTTTAACCCTGTAAGGGGGTGGTGCACTGTACCCGAAGATACTGCCATATCGGGTCAATGCATAGGGCGACGGAAGCAAGCTTCGAAATCGGCCCCCGTTCTCAAAAATCCATTTAATATATGGTCCCCAGATAGGGGACGTATCAGATATTAAACTGATAAGAACAGATACTACACTTGATCTTAGCCAAAAGGCCGAGAAGCGATAACCGTGAAAGGGGCGGGCCCAACAAGGTCCCCTTCATGGGCACTATCACTGCTTGCTGTCAGGGAGGCTGCCAGACAATTTTCCATGCACACTCTGGGCTGGGGGGCAGTCAACCACCAGTACACACAGCAGAACCTAAACCCATACCATTATTGCTAAGCAGCAAGACAGGGGCCCATTGCACTCCCACGGGGCCTTTTTAAATGCAATCCATAACCCGGATTTGCCAGGAACCCTTCTTACTCCTCCTACTTGCATGTGACACTGGGCTTAGGATCTGCATAGGAAACACACACACAAGCACACACCTACCTTTGTTGCCTGCAGATGCCTCCTTGGCTGTCCCCAAACGGTATCAAACCAACACCCACGGGAAGCTGTAAGCATAGAGGACATGCCTGCACCCCATTGGACTTACCTGTGTGGGTTAAACCCGGGTTATTTGACAACCTATGGCGGTGATGGTTCTGCTCAGGCAGAGCAGTGCTGATGCTCCTCATAAAGCTGTCGCTGCTGTGAAGGTTCTAGGTGACATCACAAATCCCTATGGTTACATACACAACAAAGCTGGGTTGTTGTTGTTTACACTCTGCAAGGCCTGTGGAAGTGAGTGACATCATAGCACTGTAGTTCTGAGGGTTCTAGATGGATGCAACAATCTCCTGTTGCTTCTATGAAGGCCATAATAGACGACATCACCAAACAGCTCCATAGTCACATACACAGCAAAGGAGAGATGTTGTTTACACCTAGTGATGTCAGTGGTATTGAGTGACATCACAGCACAGTGCTAAGGCTCCTGGGCCTGGACACAGCAGCGGCTGCAATATCTCAACGGAGAATACGTTTATATATATGTGTGTGTGTGCGCGTATATATATATATATATATATATATATATATATATATATATATATATTCTCCGCCGAAATCACTTTTAAACCCATTTCCACCTTTTTTTCCCTTCTCTTCCTCTTACTTTTTTTTCACGTTTTTTTACGTTTTTCTCCTTTTCGCCTCTTTTCTGGGCGTATTATTCTTCTTTTTCTTCTTTTTTTTCGTCTAATGCATACCCCATCAGTGCAGCAATGCTTATTCAATACCGCCAGCAGATGGAGACACTGGGGGATAATTTTCTAAGGATTTATACTGATTTTTCCTGTCTGAATTTGTCGCACAGAAAGTTGCAGGCCAAATATGTGTGACATTTCTGCGACTTTAGCTTCTAGAGCATTTTTACAACATTATACATAGGTGCTGAATACATAAAAAGCGACTGTTCAGCGACAGACAAGTCGCATCGGCTGAAAGTAGGCCAGAATGTCAGTCCATGTTGGAGCAGGTTTAGATACAGTCTAAAGCATAGATCTCAAAGTCTGTGCACAGAATTTAGCAAGGGCCTCGCACCTTCTGATGCATCAGGTAGGTGCACAATAGCATAGCCTAACCCTCTGTACTTTGGTCTATATTGATGCGGGACATAGACAGCCAGCTGATGACCAATCCATTAGTGCAATGGATGGCTGGAAGCATTTGTCTTTGCCTTTGCAATACCACAGAAGCAATGCATGGTCAATGTACAGCAATGACACACCTGTGTGAACAGCCAGGAGACCCCCCCCCCCCATGTTATGTTACATAGTTACATAGTTAGTACGGTCGAAAAAAGACATATGTCCATCAAGTTCAACCAGGGAATTAAGGGGTAGGGGTGTGGCGCGATATTGGGGAAGGGATGAGATTTTATATTTCTTCATAAGCATTAATCTTATTTTGTCAATTAGGAACATTCAGCACCCACCCGCTATCAAGGCAGCTGCCTATCATGTCATGCCCTACCTGCACAGGTGTGCTGGCTACTCAAATGATCCAATTAAGGAGGCCATTTAGTCAGCAGCAGCAGAAGTCCTGTGCCTGGACGCTCCAACAGCGGCCAGACACAAGCAGAAGCAGAAGCAGCAGCAGCACCACCTTTTGTTTTTTGGCTGCAGCAGCAGCAGCAGCAAGGCCCACAGGGCTGGCTAGCTGGCTAGCCAGCAAGCAGGTAGCAATGAAAGTAGGAATCTTTCTTTTTAACCCTGTAAGGGGGTGGTGCACTGTACCCGAAGATACTGCCATATCGGGTCAATGCATAGGGCGACGGAAGCAAGCTTCGAAATCGGCCCCCGTTCTCAAAAATCCATTTAATATATGGTCCCCAGATAGGGGACGTATCAGATATTAAACTGATAAGAACAGATACTACACTTGATCTTAGCCAAAAGGCCGAGAAGCGATAACCGTGAAAGGGGCGGGCCCAACAAAAGGTCCCCTTCATGGGCACTATCACTGCTTGCTGTCAGGGAGGCTGCCAGACAATTTTCCATGCACACTCTGGGCTGGGGGGCAGTCAACCACCAGTACACACAGCAGAACCTAAACCCATACCATTATTGCTAAGCAGCAAGACAGGGGCCCATTGCACTCCCACGGGGCCTTTTTAAATGCAATCCATAACCCGGATTTGCCAGGAACCCTTCTTACTCCTCCTACTTGCATGTGACACTGGGCTTAGGATCTGCATAGGAAACACACACACAAGCACACACCTACCTTTGTTGCCTGCAGATGCCTCCTTGGCTGTCCCCAAACGGTATCAAACCAACACCCACGGGAAGCTGTAAGCATAGAGGACATGCCTGCACCCCATTGGACTTACCTGTGTGGGTTAAACCCGGGTTATTTGACAACCTATGGCGGTGATGGTTCTGCTCAGGCAGAGCAGTGCTGATGCTCCTCATAAAGCTGTCGCTGCTGTGAAGGTTCTAGGTGACATCACAAATCCCTATGGTTACATACACAACAAAGCTGGGTTGTTGTTGTTTACACTCTGCAAGGCCTGTGGAAGTGAGTGACATCATAGCACTGTAGTTCTGAGGGTTCTAGATGGATGCAACAATCTCCTGTTGCTTCTATGAAGGCCATAATAGACGACATCACCAAACAGCTCCATAGTCACATACACAGCAAAGGAGAGATGTTGTTTACACCTAGTGATGTCAGTGGTATTGAGTGACATCACAGCACAGTGCTAAGGCTCCTGGGCCTGGACACAGCAGCGGCTGCAATATCTCAACGGAGAATACGTTTATATATATGTGTGTGTGTGCGCGTATATATATATATATATATATATATATATATATATATATATATTTCTCCGCCGAAATCACTTTTAAACCCATTTCCACCTTTTTTTCCCTTCTCTTCCTCTTACTTTTTTTTCACGTTTTTTTACGTTTTTCTCCTTTTCGCCTCTTTTCTGGGCGTATTATTCTTCTTTTTCTTCTTTTTTTTCGTCTAATGCATACCCCATCAGTGCAGCAATGCTTATTCAATACCGCCAGCAGATGGAGACACTGGGGGATAATTTTCTAAGGATTTATACTGATTTTTCCTGTCTGAATTTGTCGCACAGAAAGTTGCAGGCCAAATATGTGTGACATTTCTGCGACTTTAGCTTCTAGAGCATTTTTACAACATTATACATAGGTGCTGAATACATAAAAAGCGACTGTTCAGCGACAGACAAGTCGCATCGGCTGAAAGTAGGCCAGAATGTCAGTCCATGTTGGAGCAGGTTTAGATACAGTCTAAAGCATAGATCTCAAAGTCTGTGCACAGAATTTAGCAAGGGCCTCGCACCTTCTGATGCATCAGGTAGGTGCACAATAGCATAGCCTAACCCTCTGTACTTTGGTCTATATTGATGCGGGACATAGACAGCCAGCTGATGACCAATCCATTAGTGCAATGGATGGCTGGAAGCATTTGTCTTTGCCTTTGCAATACCACAGAAGCAATGCATGGTCAATGTACAGCAATGACACACCTGTGTGAACAGCCAGGAGACCCCCACCCCCCCCATGTTATGTTACATAGTTACATAGTTAGTACGGTCGAAAAAAGACATATGTCCATCAAGTTCAACCAGGGAATTAAGGGGTAGGGGTGTGGCGCGATATTGGGGAAGGGATGAGATTTTATATTTCTTCATAAGCATTAATCTTATTTTGTCAATTAGGAACATTCAGCACCCACCCGCTATCAAGGCAGCTGCCTATCATGTCATGCCCTACCTGCACAGGTGTGCTGGCTACTCAAATGATCCAATTAAGGAGGCCATTTAGTCAGCAGCAGCAGAAGTCCTGTGCCTGGACGCTCCAACAGCGGCCAGACACAAGCAGAAGCAGAAGCAGCAGCAGCACCACCTTTTGTTTTTTGGCTGCAGCAGCAGCAGCAGCAAGGCCCACAGGGCTGGCTAGCTGGCTAGCCAGCAAGCAGGTAGCAATGAAAGTAGGAATCTTTCTTTTTAACCCTGTAAGGGGGTGGTGCACTGTACCCGAAGATACTGCCATATCGGGTCAATGCATAGGGCGACGGAAGCAAGCTTCGAAATCGGCCCCCGTTCTCAAAAATCCATTTAATATATGGTCCCCAGATAGGGGACGTATCAGATATTAAACTGATAAGAACAGATACTACACTTGATCTTAGCCAAAAGGCCGAGAAGCGATAACCGTGAAAGGGGCGGGCCCAACAAGGTCCCCTTCATGGGCACTATCACTGCTTGCTGTCAGGGAGGCTGCCAGACAATTTTCCATGCACACTCTGGGCTGGGGGGCAGTCAACCACCAGTACACACAGCAGAACCTAAACCCATACCATTATTGCTAAGCAGCAAGACAGGGGCCCATTGCACTCCCACGGGGCCTTTTTAAATGCAATCCATAACCCGGATTTGCCAGGAACCCTTCTTACTCCTCCTACTTGCATGTGACACTGGGCTTAGGATCTGCATAGGAAACACACACACAAGCACACACCTACCTTTGTTGCCTGCAGATGCCTCCTTGGCTGTCCCCAAACGGTATCAAACCAACACCCACGGGAAGCTGTAAGCATAGAGGACATGCCTGCACCCCATTGGACTTACCTGTGTGGGTTAAACCCGGGTTATTTGACAACCTATGGCGGTGATGGTTCTGCTCAGGCAGAGCAGTGCTGATGCTCCTCATAAAGCTGTCGCTGCTGTGAAGGTTCTAGGTGACATCACAAATCCCTATGGTTACATACACAACAAAGCTGGGTTGTTGTTGTTTACACTCTGCAAGGCCTGTGGAAGTGAGTGACATCATAGCACTGTAGTTCTGAGGGTTCTAGATGGATGCAACAATCTCCTGTTGCTTCTATGAAGGCCATAATAGACGACATCACCAAACAGCTCCATAGTCACATACACAGCAAAGGAGAGATGTTGTTTACACCTAGTGATGTCAGTGGTATTGAGTGACATCACAGCACAGTGCTAAGGCTCCTGGGCCTGGACACAGCAGCGGCTGCAATATCTCAACGGAGAATACGTTTATATATATGTGTGTGTGTGCGCGTATATATATATATATATATATATATATATATATATATATATTTCTCCGCCGAAATCACTTTTAAACCCATTTCCACCTTTTTTTCCCTTCTCTTCCTCTTACTTTTTTTTCACGTTTTTTTACGTTTTTCTCCTTTTCGCCTCTTTTCTGGGCGTATTATTCTTCTTTTTCTTCTTTTTTTTCGTCTAATGCATACCCCATCAGTGCAGCAATGCTTATTCAATACCGCCAGCAGATGGAGACACTGGGGGATAATTTTCTAAGGATTTATACTGATTTTTCCTGTCTGAATTTGTCGCACAGAAAGTTGCAGGCCAAATATGTGTGACATTTCTGCGACTTTAGCTTCTAGAGCATTTTTACAACATTATACATAGGTGCTGAATACATAAAAAGCGACTGTTCAGCGACAGACAAGTCGCATCGGCTGAAAGTAGGCCAGAATGTCAGTCCATGTTGGAGCAGGTTTAGATACAGTCTAAAGCATAGATCTCAAAGTCTGTGCACAGAATTTAGCAAGGGCCTCGCACCTTCTGATGCATCAGGTAGGTGCACAATAGCATAGCCTAACCCTCTGTACTTTGGTCTATATTGATGCGGGACATAGACAGCCAGCTGATGACCAATCCATTAGTGCAATGGATGGCTGGAAGCATTTGTCTTTGCCTTTGCAATACCACAGAAGCAATGCATGGTCAATGTACAGCAATGACACACCTGTGTGAACAGCCAGGAGACCCCCCCCCCCCATGTTATGTTACATAGTTACATAGTTAGTACGGTCGAAAAAAGACATATGTCCATCAAGTTCAACCAGGGAATTAAGGGGTAGGGTTGTGGCGTGATATTGGGGAAGGGATGAGATTTTATATTTCTTCATAAGCATTAATCTTATTTTGTCAATTAGGAACATTCAGCACCCACCCGCTATCAAGGCAGCTGCCTATCATGTCATGCCCTACCTGCACAGGTGTGCTGGCTACTCAAATGATCCAATTAAGGAGGCCATTTAGTCAGCAGCAGCAGAAGTCCTGTGCCTGGACGCTCCAACAGCGGCCAGACACAAGCAGAAGCAGAAGCAGCAGCAGCACCACCTTTTGTTTTTTGGCTGCAGCAGCAGCAGCAGCAAGGCCCACAGGGCTGGCTAGCTGGCTAGCCAGCAAGCAGGTAGCAATGAAAGTAGGAATCTTTCTTTTTAACCCTGTAAGGGGGTGGTGCACTGTACCCGAAGATACTGCCATATCGGGTCAATGCATAGGGCGACGGAAGCAAGCTTCGAAATCGGCCCCCGTTCTCAAAAATCCATTTAATATATGGTCCCCAGATAGGGGACGTATCAGATATTAAACTGATAAGAACAGATACTACACTTGATCTTAGCCAAAAGGCCGAGAAGCGATAACCGTGAAAGGGGCGGGCCCAACAAGGTCCCCTTCATGGGCACTATCACTGCTTGCTGTCAGGGAGGCTGCCAGACAATTTTCCATGCACACTCTGGGCTGGGGGGCAGTCAACCACCAGTACACACAGCAGAACCTAAACCCATACCATTATTGCTAAGCAGCAAGACAGGGGCCCATTGCACTCCCACGGGGCCTTTTTAAATGCAATCCATAACCCGGATTTGCCAGGAACCCTTCTTACTCCTCCTACTTGCATGTGACACTGGGCTTAGGATCTGCATAGGAAACACACACACAAGCACACACCTACCTTTGTTGCCTGCAGATGCCTCCTTGGCTGTCCCCAAACGGTATCAAACCAACACCCACGGGAAGCTGTAAGCATAGAGGACATGCCTGCACCCCATTGGACTTACCTGTGTGGGTTAAACCCGGGTTATTTGACAACCTATGGCGGTGATGGTTCTGCTCAGGCAGAGCAGTGCTGATGCTCCTCATAAAGCTGTCGCTGCTGTGAAGGTTCTAGGTGACATCACAAATCCCTATGGTTACATACACAACAAAGCTGGGTTGTTGTTGTTTACACTCTGCAAGGCCTGTGGAAGTGAGTGACATCATAGCACTGTAGTTCTGAGGGTTCTAGATGGATGCAACAATCTCCTGTTGCTTCTATGAAGGCCATAATAGACGACATCACCAAACAGCTCCATAGTCACATACACAGCAAAGGAGAGATGTTGTTTACACCTAGTGATGTCAGTGGTATTGAGTGACATCACAGCACAGTGCTAAGGCTCCTGGGCCTGGACACAGCAGCGGCTGCAATATCTCAACGGAGAATACGTTTATATATATGTGTGTGTGTGCGCGTATATATATATATATATATATATATATATATATATATATATATATTTCTCCGCCGAAATCACTTTTAAACCCATTTCCACCTTTTTTTCCCTTCTCTTCCTCTTACTTTTTTTTCACGTTTTTTTACGTTTTTCTCCTTTTCGCCTCTTTTCTGGGCGTATTATTCTTCTTTTTCTTCTTTTTTTTCGTCTAATGCATACCCCATCAGTGCAGCAATGCTTATTCAATACCGCCAGCAGATGGAGACACTGGGGGATAATTTTCTAAGGATTTATACTGATTTTTCCTGTCTGAATTTGTCGCACAGAAAGTTGCAGGCCAAATATGTGTGACATTTCTGCGACTTTAGCTTCTAGAGCATTTTTACAACATTATACATAGGTGCTGAATACATAAAAAGCGACTGTTCAGCGACAGACAAGTCGCATCGGCTGAAAGTAGGCCAGAATGTCAGTCCATGTTGGAGCAGGTTTAGATACAGTCTAAAGCATAGATCTCAAAGTCTGTGCACAGAATTTAGCAAGGGCCTCGCACCTTCTGATGCATCAGGTAGGTGCACAATAGCATAGCCTAACCCTCTGTACTTTGGTCTATATTGATGCGGGACATAGACAGCCAGCTGATGACCAATCCATTAGTGCAATGGATGGCTGGAAGCATTTGTCTTTGCCTTTGCAATACCACAGAAGCAATGCATGGTCAATGTACAGCAATGACACACCTGTGTGAACAGCCAGGAGACCCCCCCCCCCCATGTTATGTTACATAGTTACATAGTTAGTACGGTCGAAAAAAGACATATGTCCATCAAGTTCAACCAGGGAATTAAGGGGTAGGGGTGTGGCGCGATATTGGGGAAGGGATGAGATTTTATATTTCTTCATAAGCATTAATCTTATTTTGTCAATTAGGAACATTCAGCACCCACCCGCTATCAAGGCAGCTGCCTATCATGTCATGCCCTACCTGCACAGGTGTGCTGGCTACTCAAATGATCCAATTAAGGAGGCCATTTAGTCAGCAGCAGCAGAAGTCCTGTGCCTGGACGCTCCAACAGCGGCCAGACACAAGCAGAAGCAGAAGCAGCAGCAGCACCACCTTTTGTTTTTTGGCTGCAGCAGCAGCAGCAGCAAGGCCCACAGGGCTGGCTAGCTGGCTAGCCAGCAAGCAGGTAGCAATGAAAGTAGGAATCTTTCTTTTTAACCCTGTAAGGGGGTGGTGCACTGTACCCGAAGATACTGCCATATCGGGTCAATGCATAGGGCGACGGAAGCAAGCTTCGAAATCGGCCCCCGTTCTCAAAAATCCATTTAATATATGGTCCCCAGATAGGGGACGTATCAGATATTAAACTGATAAGAACAGATTTTTTAACTTGGCTACCCCTGAGGGGTATCTTTTTATTTAGAATTCATAACATTTTACAAAGTGCATTACGATTTATAAATATAATTTTTTTTCAATAAAAACAAATTTTGATAATAAAATCACATATAACAATAAAAGTTCACATAAATACAATCATAATACACTTAAAATGGGCACTTGGTGGCTTTACAAAAGGGCGTTCCATTCATTAAAATACCATTTTCTAGCTAATAAAGGATAATATTTCTTGTCTAATAAAAAGTACTGGTACATATCACTAAAACAAAGAGCTAAAACATCATTCACAGATAAAATCTCATGTTTAAAAAGTAAAATGTTTCTGGCATTCCATAGAGCTGCTTTAACACAGTTTATGATCTTCCATGCCATTGTCTCTTGAGTCCGTATTGGGCATTCCAGACATCCATAAAAAACAGCTGCAGAGTTTAAGTCCTTTATTTCTGTTATCTTCTTCACCAGAGGGAGTATTTTAGTCCATATCCTTTTTGCATAAAAACAAGTCCAGAAAAGGTGGTACACGGTCTCGGGTTCCTGGCAGCCCTCCCTCGGGCATACTGCAGTGTTGGCCATCCTTCTTCGGTGCTGGAATGCCCGGCATGGAAGACACTCGTGTATGCAGCTCCAGGCCAGATCTTTCTGTGAATTAAAAAGATAAATCATATTTGCCATCTTCCATATTTTCCTGCATTTCTCTTCATTAAAATTATTCACAGGGGCAATAAAACCACTTTCTTTAATATATTTTAACATTTTTTTGCTATTAGTTACTTCATTAATACTTTTTCCGTTAAAGTTGTACAAGTTGAAAATTTTCTCTAAAATCTTGTATTGTTGGGGAAGATTAAAAGCATAAGGACAGCTTAAAACAGTTTTAAACCACCCATTCCTCCTCATAAAAAAACCTGTATTAAAACGGATAAAATATGACCAGTAACTATCCTTAAAAAGTGTGCTAACACACATGCTAAAAAACTTGGTAAAAAGGAACGCCCTGATGTCGGGGAAGTCCTTTCCACCCATACCCTTTGGCATCATGACGATCTCTCTTCTCAATTTTTCACTCTTGGAGCTCCATAAAAAGGTAAAACATGCTTTAATAATTTTATTTAAAATCATTTCGGGGGGTGGAAAGACCATGCCAAGATACAATAAAATGGGTAAAATCACCATCTTTGTAACTAAAACCTTCCCCTCCATCGTTAGCTTTCTCATGTTCCACATACAAATTTTTGTGTTTATTTTTTGAGCCACCAAGTCCCAGCTATTAAAACCATTGTTTGACTCACTGAAGGAGACCCCTAAAATCTGCACAGACTCAGACACAGGAATGGGTAAATCCCTTAAAAACAGTCCTCCTATATTTAAAACACTGCTTTTATTAAAATTTACCTTAAAACCGGAGGCACAACAAAAAAATTCAACTTGCTTTAGGGCTTTTTGAAGCGATGGGGTGTCCCTTCCAAGCACTGCCACATCGTCCATGTACCCCACTACTTTAGCCTCTAGTCCCCCTCCTCCCGGCAGGGGGACCCCTCTTATTTGCTTATCTCTCCTCAAGGTGCATAGTAGAGGCTCAAGCGCACATATGAAAAGTAGTGGGGACAAAGGACACCCCTGCTTCACTCCGGAATTTAAAATCACATCCTGTGTCTTAAAACCGTTAACTAAAATCTTGCTTGTGCAGTTTTTATAAAAGGCCTTAAGAGACAATAAAAAGCCTTCAGGTATACCCATTTTCTCTAAAACCTTAAAAAGATAAAAATGTGACACTCTGTCAAAAGCCTTCTCGAAGTCTAAGGATAAAATGGCTAGTTTTCCGTTTCTAGACTTTGTGTCACTAATCACATCTTTTAAAAGGTTAAGATTTTCCCATATGCTCCTCCCAGGCACCCCACAGACCTGATTTGAATGGATTATTTTCTCTATTACACTTTTTAATCTATTTGCGCACAGTTTTGCCATCACTTTGTAGTCACAGTTGAGGAGGGTGATTGGTCTCCAGTTCTTTAGATCTGACCGGTCTCCCTTTTTGAACAGCAGGGAGACATCACCCTTCCTCCATGAACCTGGGAGGGCTTTTGTTTTAAATACTTCTGTAAAAAGGGAAAAAAGGTCATCTTTTAAAACACCATAAAAAATGACATAAAACTCAATGGGTATACCGTCAGGACCAGGCACCTTACCGGATTTAAAACTCCTGATCGTCTCTAAAACCTCCTGTTCCGAGATCTCCCTCTGTAAAAGAAACTGGGACACAGGGTCTAAAACATTGGTAATCTCCTTCAATGAGTCATTCATAAAATCAATATCAATATTTTTTGTATTAAAAAGATCCGCATAAAATGAATGTACCCTTTTTAAAATACCCTGTACATCTTTTTCTCCTTGTATATTATCAATTAAAACCTTTTTATCCGTTACTTTCTTAAAAAAGTACCTGGAGCAGGTCTCGTTCTCTTCAAGGTGCTTTATTTTGGATCTGAAAATTATCTCTTTTCCCTTCTGCTCCAGGCACTGTTTTATTTCTTTTTTTAAGTCAGTAATTTCTCTATAAACCTCTATACCATTGTCTCTGAATTTGTACAGGGTTTGCAGACGGGTATTTAGAAGGGAGTAAAACTCACGCTTCTCTTTAGCTCTAGAGATCCCTACTCTAATAAAAAACTCTTTTATTTTTATTTTCATTTTCTCCCACCATATACTGATGGGAGTGTTAGGATCTCTTACCCGTCTGCAGTCCTTGTAGAAGTTGATAAAATCGGATAAAACCTGCGGATCTTCTAAAAGGGATACATTCATCTTCCAGGCATTCCTCCCAGTCTTTTTTCTAAAATCACTCTTCACCTTAAAAGATAAAAGTTTGTGATCAGAAAAAACATTGGTTAAAACATCACACTTAAAAGGCAGTACTTGATAAGAACAGAAGATAAAATCGATCCTGGAGCTGCAGTTTGCGTTGCTCCAGGTCACACCGTCTCTTTCTGGTAAAATACTATTGCATTTCTTAAAAACATCAGTAAGTCTAAAATCAATAATCATATTTTTTAACATAGAAGATGTTTTATCATAGTTTCTACTTACTGAATTGGTAAAACGGTGCTCCCCCCTTAAAATACAATTAAAATCACCTGCTAAAATAAGAGGTTCAGAATCATTGATAAAAAGGGGTAAAATCTCTAACATCCGTGCTCTATCATTTTTATTGGGTGAACCATAAAAATTTAAAAACTGCCATTTAATACCATCAATAAAAGCTTTAACCAATAAAATTCTGCCTGGTAAAATCTCATGAATAAAATCAATAAAAGCATTTCCTTTAAAAAGTATGGCGACCCCTGCTGATCTGGATTCGTTAGATCCAGACCAGACTGATGGACCGTGTACCCAATCTTTTTTATACTTTTCATAATTTAAACTATGCGGGATGCCGCACTCCTGCAGGAAAACCACAGAAGCAGCAAAAATAGACAAGTAGTTAAAAAGGGCAACCCGTTTCGCTCGTGAACTTATACTTCTTACATTCATAGACAATCCGGACAACTCAGCCATTGGAGATGTAAAAAAAAGGGAGGCTCAGATAACAAACTAAAAACCAGATTGCGCACTGGAGCTCTCGTTACCCCCCACCTCTGACTTTACCGTACACATAGAGGAAGCCGGAGAGGAACCACCATCGCTCGAGCAGCCCCCCTCTTCCAAGACCACAGGTGTATAGACGGAGTACATTGGTAAGAACAGCTTCTGGGCTCCATTCTCTTTTTCGGCGTCCACCTCTTGCCCCTCCATAGGGGTCGGGTGCGTACTTAGGTCCGTTTCCGGGACCTCGGAGATGGTCACCCCTGAAACCTCCTCCTGGCTGGGAGGAGGAGGGGTATCCACCGCTGGGACCTGTGGAGGAGCTTCACTTGGAGCCCCCGTCACGACAGGAACTTCCATCTGCTCCTCCTGGACCACCTCCGAGTCCGGACGCCCTTTGGAGCCCCTTCGTCTTTTCACCTTTGCTACTCCGTCCGGGTTTTCACACTCAGGGGGACCCCGAGCAGGAGGACCTTCCGGGGTGGAATCGGGCACCTCTCGCTCTTCCACCTTCTCTGAGGTATCTGCCCGATCCCCTCTCGCATTTCTCTTCCCCGGCCTCCTCTCATTTGGGGTCCCCCTTTCCACCTGTGCCTCTTTCTCCTGGGGTTCTTTTGGGGGGGCCGTGGTCTCCATCTCACAGCTTACCTCTTCTTGTGGGGGGTGCTCCTCCTCTCTGGCTTTTCCCCAGGCTGGTCTCCGGACGTCTCTCTTGGGTTGCCCTTGCTGTTCTGTGGTTTTTTTGGTCTGTGGGGACAGAAAGCATACACGTGACCAAAGTGACGGCAAAAATTACATCTCAAACCCTTATCACATTTTTCTGTTTCATGTTGCATGCTTCCACATTTCTTACAGGAACTTTCACAATTTTCCTTTATGTGCCCATAACGTTGGCACCTTCTGCAGAAGTTTGGCATTCCCGCAAAAAAGAGGTCGCCACACACATTGTTTAATTTAAAACGAGCAGGCGGTAATAGTATCCCCCCTGGGAGGGTGGGGTCTTTGTTGCACGTGACTTGATATCGCCATTTTGAGGTCCAGACACCACAGTCGTTCATGATTTTTCCTCTGAACTCCACCTTTTTAAAGTAGGCTGCCAGGAACCCATCGATCTCTCTCTGATTTACAAAAGGGGAGTACATCTTCACGACAATCAACTTGGTTTCATCTAGGACGTGCTCGACAATTTGGATACCCTTAAGCCTCGGATCATCTTGCTTTGGAATTTTCATTACTGCATCTAAGAATACGCCTTCCCCTATGAAAGTGCAGTCGTAGATCCTCCGCTTAGGGTAATCCTGGATGGCCAAAATCTCTCGCTTACGAACATTAAGAATCTTGTCGAGCACGTCCTCTATCACGAACCTCATGCCACGTGCATCCGCCGCATCACCTGTGAGAATGACCCGCACAGTGTGTTTAATCCGGGCATAAGCCGGTACCGAACCAGGATCTAGATCTTCATCCATGGTTCATTCGTGTTTTGGTCTGGTTCTCTCCGCTCCAACCAACCAGCCAATTCGCTCAAACCTCTCTCCACCCGAAGGCTTTGAGAGGCGATCGCAACCCGTTACCCTGGGACTAAGCCCTCTCCCCAATAGCAACAAGTGGGTGAAGCCCAGGCAATAAACCTGGGCGATCCCACAAGGCCGAGGAGAGGGGTACCCGAGTACCTTCTGACCAGATCTCCTGTATTACTACACTTGATCTTAGCCAAAAGGCCGAGAAGCGATAACCGTGAAAGGGGCGGGCCCAACAAGGTCCCCTTCATGGGCACTATCACTGCTTGCTGTCAGGGAGGCTGCCAGACAATTTTCCATGCACACTCTGGGCTGGGGGGCAGTCAACCACCAGTACACACAGCAGAACCTAAACCCATACCATTATTGCTAAGCAGCAAGACAGGGGCCCATTGCACTCCCACGGGGCCTTTTTAAATGCAATCCATAACCCGGATTTGCCAGGAACCCTTCTTACTCCTCCTACTTGCATGTGACACTGGGCTTAGGATCTGCATAGGAAACACACACACAAGCACACACCTACCTTTGTTGCCTGCAGATGCCTCCTTGGCTGTCCCCAAACGGTATCAAACCAACACCCACGGGAAGCTGTAAGCATAGAGGACATGCCTGCACCCCATTGGACTTACCTGTGTGGGTTAAACCCGGGTTATTTGACAACCTATGGCGGTGATGGTTCTGCTCAGGCAGAGCAGTGCTGATGCTCCTCATAAAGCTGTCGCTGCTGTGAAGGTTCTAGGTGACATCACAAATCCCTATGGTTACATACACAACAAAGCTGGGTTGTTGTTGTTTACACTCTGCAAGGCCTGTGGAAGTGAGTGACATCATAGCACTGTAGTTCTGAGGGTTCTAGATGGATGCAACAATCTCCTGTTGCTTCTATGAAGGCCATAATAGATGACATCACCAAACAGCTCCATAGTCACATACACAGCAAAGGAGAGATGTTGTTTACACCTAGTGATGTCAGTGGTATTGAGTGACATCACAGCACAGTGCTAAGGCTCCTGGGCCTGGACACAGCAGCGGCTGCAATATCTCAACGGAGAATACGTTTATATATATGTGTGTGTGTGCGCGTATATATATATATATATATATATATATATATATATATATATATATATTTCTCCGCCGAAATCACTTTTAAACCCATTTCCACCTTTTTTTCCCTTCTCTTCCTCTTACTTTTTTTTCACGTTTTTTTACGTTTTTCTCCTTTTCGCCTCTTTTCTGGGCGTATTATTCTTCTTTTTCTTCTTTTTTTTCGTCTAATGCATACCCCATCAGTGCAGCAATGCTTATTCAATACCGCCAGCAGATGGAGACACTGGGGGATAATTTTCTAAGGATTTATACTGATTTTTCCTGTCTGAATTTGTCGCACAGAAAGTTGCAGGCCAAATATGTGTGACATTTCTGCGACTTTAGCTTCTAGAGCATTTTTACAACATTATACATAGGTGCTGAATACATAAAAAGCGACTGTTCAGCGACAGACAAGTCGCATCGGCTGAAAGTAGGCCAGAATGTCAGTCCATGTTGGAGCAGGTTTAGATACAGTCTAAAGCATAGATCTCAAAGTCTGTGCACAGAATTTAGCAAGGGCCTCGCACCTTCTGATGCATCAGGTAGGTGCACAATAGCATAGCCTAACCCTCTGTACTTTGGTCTATATTGATGCGGGACATAGACAGCCAGCTGATGACCAATCCATTAGTGCAATGGATGGCTGGAAGCATTTGTCTTTGCCTTTGCAATACCACAGAAGCAATGCATGGTCAATGTACAGCAATGACACACCTGTGTGAACAGCCAGGAGACCCCCCCCCCCCCATGTTATGTTACATAGTTACATAGTTAGTACGGTCGAAAAAAGACATATGTCCATCAAGTTCAACCAGGGAATTAAGGGGTAGGGGTGTGGCGCGATATTGGGGAAGGGATGAGATTTTATATTTCTTCATAAGCATTCATCTTATTTTGTCAATTAGGAACATTCAGCACCCACCCGCTATCAAGGCAGCTGCCTATCATGTCATGCCCTACCTGCACAGGTGTGCTGGCTACTCAAATGATCCAATTAAGGAGGCCATTTAGTCAGCAGCAGCAGAAGTCCTGTGCCTGGACGCTCCAACAGCGGCCAGACACAAGCAGAAGCAGAAGCAGCAGCAGCACCACCTTTTGTTTTTTGGCTGCAGCAGCAGCAGCAGCAAGGCCCACAGGGCTGGCTAGCTGGCTAGCCAGCAAGCAGGTAGCAATGAAAGTAGGAATCTTTCTTTTTAACCCTGTAAGGGGGTGGTGCACTGTACCCGAAGATACTGCCATATCGGGTCAATGCATAGGGCGACGGAAGCAAGCTTCGAAATCGGCCCCCGTTCTCAAAAATCCATTTAATATATGGTCCCCAGATAGGGGACGTATCAGATATTAAACTGATAAGAACAGATACTACACTTGATCTTAGCCAAAAGGCCGAGAAGCGATAACCGTGAAAGGGGCGGGCCCAACAAGGTCCCCTTCATGGGCACTATCACTGCTTGCTGTCAGGGAGGCTGCCAGACAATTTTCCATGCACACTCTGGGCTGGGGGGCAGTCAACCACCAGTACACACAGCAGAACCTAAACCCATACCATTATTGCTAAGCAGCAAGACAGGGGCCCATTGCACTCCCACGGGGCCTTTTTAAATGCAATCCATAACCCGGATTTGCCAGGAACCCTTCTTACTCCTCCTACTTGCATGTGACACTGGGCTTAGGATCTGCATAGGAAACACACACACAAGCACACACCTACCTTTGTTGCCTGCAGATGCCTCCTTGGCTGTCCCCAAACGGTATCAAACCAACACCCACGGGAAGCTGTAAGCATAGAGGACATGCCTGCACCCCATTGGACTTACCTGTGTGGGTTAAACCCGGGTTATTTGACAACCTATGGCGGTGATGGTTCTGCTCAGGCAGAGCAGTGCTGATGCTCCTCATAAAGCTGTCGCTGCTGTGAAGGTTCTAGGTGACATCACAAATCCCTATGGTTACATACACAACAAAGCTGGGTTGTTGTTGTTTACACTCTGCAAGGCCTGTGGAAGTGAGTGACATCATAGCACTGTAGTTCTGAGGGTTCTAGATGGATGCAACAATCTCCTGTTGCTTCTATGAAGGCCATAATAGACGACATCACCAAACAGCTCCATAGTCACATACACAGCAAAGGAGAGATGTTGTTTACACCTAGTGATGTCAGTGGTATTGAGTGACATCACAGCACAGTGCTAAGGCTCCTGGGCCTGGACACAGCAGCGGCTGCAATATCTCAACGGAGAATACGTTTATATATATGTGTGTGTGTGCGCGTATATATATATATATATATATATATATATATATATATATATATTTCTCCGCCGAAATCACTTTTAAACCCATTTCCACCTTTTTTTCCCTTCTCTTCCTCTTACTTTTTTTTCACGTTTTTTTACGTTTTTCTCCTTTTCGCCTCTTTTCTGGGCGTATTATTCTTCTTTTTCTTCTTTTTTTTCGTCTAATGCATACCCCATCAGTGCAGCAATGCTTATTCAATACCGCCAGCAGATGGAGACACTGGGGGATAATTTTCTAAGGATTTATACTGATTTTTCCTGTCTGAATTTGTCGCACAGAAAGTTGCAGGCCAAATATGTGTGACATTTCTGCGACTTTAGCTTCTAGAGCATTTTTACAACATTATACATAGGTGCTGAATACATAAAAAGCGACTGTTCAGCGACAGACAAGTCGCATCGGCTGAAAGTAGGCCAGAATGTCAGTCCATGTTGGAGCAGGTTTAGATACAGTCTAAAGCATAGATCTCAAAGTCTGTGCACAGAATTTAGCAAGGGCCTCGCACCTTCTGATGCATCAGGTAGGTGCACAATAGCATAGCCTAACCCTCTGTACTTTGGTCTATATTGATGCGGGACATAGACAGCCAGCTGATGACCAATCCATTAGTGCAATGGATGGCTGGAAGCATTTGTCTTTGCCTTTGCAATACCACAGAAGCAATGCATGGTCAATGTACAGCAATGACACACCTGTGTGAACAGCCAGGAGACCCCCCCCCCCATGTTATGTTACATAGTTACATAGTTAGTACGGTCGAAAAAAGACATATGTCCATCAAGTTCAACCAGGGAATTAAGGGGTAGGGGTGTGGCGCGATATTGGGGAAGGGATGAGATTTTATATTTCTTCATAAGCATTAATCTTATTTTGTCAATTAGGAACATTCAGCACCCACCCGCTATCAAGGCAGCTGCCTATCATGTCATGCCCTACCTGCACAGGTGTGCTGGCTACTCAAATGATCCAATTAAGGAGGCCATTTAGTCAGCAGCAGCAGAAGTCCTGTGCCTGGACGCTCCAACAGCGGCCAGACACAAGCAGAAGCAGAAGCAGCAGCAGCACCACCTTTTGTTTTTTGGCTGCAGCAGCAGCAGCAGCAAGGCCCACAGGGCTGGCTAGCTGGCTAGCCAGCAAGCAGGTAGCAATGAAAGTAGGAATCTTTCTTTTTAACCCTGTAAGGGGGTGGTGCACTGTACCCGAAGATACTGCCATATCGGGTCAATGCATAGGGCGACGGAAGCAAGCTTCGAAATCGGCCCCCGTTCTCAAAAATCCATTTAATATATGGTCCCCAGATAGGGGACGTATCAGATATTAAACTGATAAGAACAGATAAGGTTTCAACAAAATTTTATTGAATAAATAAGAAACCATACAAAATTTAAAATGCAAAATAATAAAAGGTTCACAAAAGTTTTAAAATACAAATAATAAAACCAGTAATAAAAGGAGAAAAAATAAAAATGGCAGGATAAAACATTATACAAATGTCATAAAAACTGATTATACTGTTATTTCGTTCCATAGAGGCAGACACCACATGGATGCTGCCTCGCTGGCCCCCAACTGTTTCTTGTCTCTTAGGTAATAGATGTACATCTCACTCAGGGCCAGCTTTATACAGTTTTTAACATCAATAAAATCATGTTTAAAAAGTAAGATGTTCCTAACTTTCCAGATGGCATTTTTAAAACAATTAATAATCATCCAGCAGATCATCTGCTGTTTAAAATTGGGGCAGTTAAAAAGACCGTAAAAGACACATTCGTGATTAAAATCTTTTAGGCCGCAGGCCCACTTCAAAAGTGGGCCTACCTTCCTCCAAAGCTCCCGTGCAAAAGGGCAGTTCCAAAATATGTGCAGCACCGTTTCGTCCACTCCGCAGCCATCTCTCGGGCACTTGGCTCTCGCCACCAGTCCTCGCCTGTGCTGGAACTCACGAGTAGGGAGGCACTGGTGGACGATTGCCCAGGCAAGATCCCTGTGTACATTCGCCAGAAACTTCCCGTACACGTTCCGCCATACCTTTTTGGATCTTGCCTGTGTGAAATTGGACACTGCCAGGGTAACCTCACTCCGCCTGAGGACCTTTGATACCTTTCTCTGGTCCCCCAGTATGTCAGGCTCCAAATCTTGGAGACCTAGGAGCCTGACTGTCTTTTCCAACACCACATAATGTTTTGGGGGACACAGAAGCACCGGAGCGTTCAGAGGGATGCGCAACCATCTTTTAAAAACCATGCCCGCAGCGTACCTTAAAAAGCAGCTAAAAATGCCATCGGATTTAATAATTTTAAAACAGAAACAGAAATACTTTATGTAAAAGAAAGTAAAAAGGTTAGGAACATCTTTCCCGCCATTATCTTTACTTTTGTACATAAAATCACGCTTTAATTTCTCCATTTTTGAACCCCATAAAAAAGAAAAAACAATTCTAGTTACTTTTTTAATGTATAAAATAGATGGAGGAAATACCATGGCAATGTATAGCATAATAGGGAGTAAAACCATCTTTATTATTAAAATCTTCCCCTCCATGGTAAGGTTTCTAAGATTCCACATTAAAATCTTCTTCTCCATCTTAGCTATAGCTGAATCCCAGTTAGGGCTCCCATCATTGACCTGGTTAAAAACAATACCTAAAACTTTAATTTGATCCTGTTGCATTGTGACTCCTGGGGTGATGGATGAATCCCAGGAGCCAATATAAAAACAGTCACATTTATCTGTGTTTAGCTTAAAACCAGAGACCTCGCAGAAATAGCTGGTGTTCCTCAATGCCCCCCTCATGGATGGAGAGTCCGGGCACAGTATGGTGACATCATCCATGTACCCCAACACCTTTAGATGGGTCCCTCCTCCACCAGGTATCGGTACGCCTCTTACTACCCGGTCTTTTCTGAGGAGGGCCATCAGTGGTTCGATTGCGCAAATAAAAAGGAGTGGGGACAGGGGGCAGCCCTGTTTGACACCTGATAAAAGAGGAACACCGCTGGTTAAAAAGCCATTAACAGAGACTTGACTAAAACAGGATCGGTATAAAAGCATGATTCGGCTTAAAATCGTTTCAGGCACTGCCATCTTTTTAAGAACTAAAAACAGGTATTCATGGGAGACCCTATCAAAGGCTTTTTCAAAGTCTAAGGATAAAATTGCTACAGTTTGATTTCTATCCTTAAAATACCATAAAACATCTCTTAAAATATTTAGGGATTCAGCTATAGACCTTCCAGGTACCCCACAAACCTGATTTGGGTGAATTAATTTATGAATAAAAGGTTTAAAACGGACAGCTAATAACTTGGCTAAAACTTTATAATCGACATTTAAAAGTGTGATGGGGCGCCAATTTTTTAGCATATCCTTTTCACCCTTTTTAAAAAGTAATGATACAATCCCCCTCCTCCAGGAAGGGGGAAGTTCATTAACAATAAAAGTTTCTTTATACAATAAAACCATATCATCCTTTAAAATATCCCAAAAAGCTAAATAAAATTCGATGGGTAAACCATCTTCCCCAGGGGCCTTCCCACTAGAAAAACTTTTAAAAACAAATAAAAGTTCATCTAAGTTAAGATCACGGGATAAAACCTCCTGGTCTAAAACATCTAGCTTAAAATCAAGGGAATTAAGAACATGTTCTAAAAAGGATGGATTAAGATCTTTCTTATTAAAAAGAAGCTGGTAGAAGTTAAAAACTGCATCTAACATGCCTTTTGGAGTGGATTCACCCTCAAGGCTTTGGATGATATCCCTCCTATTCATCACTTTTTTAAAAAAGAAACGGGAACATTTCTCGCCCTCCTCCAGGTGCTGCACATGTGAGTTAAAAATGATTTGTTTCCCTTTCTTTTCTATGGCATGTTTTATTTCAGTTTTAAGGTTTAAAATATCATTTTCTACATCCATACCAGCTTCTTTCAATTTAAAAAGTACATTTAAACGCATGTTAAGAACATAAAACCACTGTTTTTCCATTTTTGCCTTCTTCTTACCTGCTTTGATAAAAAAAAATCTGATTTTAGATTTGGTGCCCTCCCACCAGTGCAGCATAGGCTCGTGGGGTTTTCTTTGTGATTGCCAGCATTGGTAGGTCCGCACAAACTCCTCTTTTATCTCAGGGTCCTCTAGGAGTGTGGTGTTTAATCTCCAGAGGCCCCTTTTTGCTTTTTGCTCCCCCTCTAGCTCCAGGCCCACCAAGAGGAGCTTATGATCAGAGAAGATATTCTGCTCGAGCGTGCATTTCAGGGGTTTAAAAGCTCTAGAGGAAAAAATAAAATCGATTCTGGAGCTCACTCTTCCATTGGACCATGTGGCGCCTGGGTCCTCCGGCAAGAGATCCTTCCAGCAATCTTTCAAATTAAAATCATCAATAAAATTTTTAAGCAGGTAAGAAGTGCGGTCTTTACGATTAATATCCCCACCCTGCCGGTGTTCCCCATCACGTATGCAGTTAAAATCACCTCCCACCAGCAGGGGGGAAGACCCAACACAAAACAGTGGTAAAATTTCAAATAGTTCTGCCCGCTCCTGTTTATCAGGAGGGGCATACACATTTAAAACACGAATTAAAAGTCCATTAAAATATAGATGAATTAAAAGAGCTCTGCCAGGCACAATCTCAGTTACTGTATGAATAGAAAAGGACTGGCCTCGGCAGAGCAGCCCAACACCCACAGAACGACAGTCATTTGCACCGGACCATATGGATGGGCCCAGCTTCCAGTCTTCTTTTAAGTCTTTATAGTCCATTTTACTAGGGATTCCACATTCTTGTAGCAGGCAAAGGTCAAAGTCACATGTCTCTAGATAAGAAAATAAAGCAGCCCTGCGATCAGGGCTCTTTAAGGACCTCACATTGAGTGAGGCAATTTTTACAGGGATAGGCATAGTTTATGGAGAGTCCGTGCTTGGAGAATCAAAGTCAATAATAAGCTGCGTACCGTCATCCCCCGCCTGCGGGGTCATCAGCTCCTTGATGTTCTGAGGGTCGGAGCTTGAGATCGATGATGCCCCGACCCTGAGCTCGCTCTCGTCCGAACTACGGCACGCCGCTTTCCTTTGAATGTCTTCCTCTTCTTCTTCTCTTTGTCTTTTAAATGTCACACTGCTGTCCATATCCTCTGTGTTGCTCTCACTCGATGTAATCTCTGGCCCCCGGCTGATGGATCTGCGTCTTCTTTCATCATTTGACGACTGGAACTGCTGCACAGGGGCCTGTGAGGCCTCTTTTCCGGAACCTTTGCCGCTACCTTGGGAAGTTTTCATCGCTTGTTCCCCAGCAAGCGTTGCTGAGGACTGTTGCTCCAACTTCCCCATCGATCGACGATGGCCAGTTTTACCCACCGGGTCCACTGCTGGCGGGGCAGCAAACCCTGGTTTGGCGCCACTTGTCTTCTTGGCCCTGTCCTGTATAGGCGGAGTAACAGGACCGGGCTCAGACCTGGCCACCTGGCTCCCCTTCCGGCGGGCTTTCACCGGGGCCTCTTCGTCCGGAGCAGGGCGACCCTGGGCCAAGCCAGTACCTGGCTTATGCTGCAATTTTGGGTCCACTTTTGCCCCCACCGAGGCCCGTCGGCTGCCACCCGCCACAGGTGAGCCCCCTTCAGAAGTTTCGGCGGGCTCTTGAGCCAGGTAGGAAGTCGATCGACGTCTTTCAATTTCCCGGGCAGTAAACTCGATCACCCGCCCGGGCTTCGTGGAATCCCCATGGCCTCCCCCTAGCACTACCACCGGTGGGCCCCCCGATGGACCACCAGAGGTCTTGGGCCTGGACCCATCAGTACCTGCCATCTGGGGTTTGGGCATCTTAAAAAAGGACGTCTTTTGTCCTGTCCCCTCTTTGGGTGGGCCCAGCCTTGACCCACCCATCGTAGTTTTTGCTTTATGGGGACAGGAATTAAAATCGTGATTTTCCTCTCCGCAGAGGTTGCACCTTATCGTATGGCTACATCTTGAGGCTATGTGACCTTCTTGGCCACACCTATTGCAGCGAATCACACGCTCCGCGCCGCAGGTCTCCTGGGTGTGGCCAAACCTCAAGCAATTTCGGCAATACATAGGCATTTGAGGATAGAACAGGAAGCCCCGAACTCTCCCGATGGCAAAATTTGGGGGCGGATGGCAAAGACCCCCAATACCACCGGGATCCTTACGGAGCTTGACCCAGAACTTCCTCTTGCCGTTCCAGAACCGCACGGAGTTCAAGATTTTGTTTGCGAATCGCACCTCTTCGCAGTATCGCCGAAGAAAAGTGGCTATATCCTCCGTGGTCACATGAGGGCTGTGCATAGCCACCACCAACGGTATATGTTCCTCACCATAGAGGAACTGGAACGAAAGACCGTCGAGTCGATCGTCCCTCTGGTCCGCACCAGACAAGGTTGCATAGATGTTATCGCAACACGCCGTGGCCGTGAAGGTGACGGTATACAGGCCACGGCTTTCCTGGTCATTTAGACACAGGATGTCCTCCCTATTGAGGCGGAAGTAGTCAAGAAGAATCACCTCCGCAATGAAGCGGAGGTTCTTCAACTGACGATGGCTCTCCGACACCTCTATGCGGATGGTATTTCGCATCGACATTTCCCCAGAGGGGAAAGCCCAGGAGAACGGCATCTTCCACACCCAGGGACTAAGCCCCTTCCCCAATAGCAGCAGGGGCTCGGAATCCCGCTATAAAAGCGGAACCCTTATCCAAGGCAGAGGTCGGGGGTACCCTAGGTGCTTCCGAAGCTACAGGTAACGCTCAACGTACCGAAAATGCCTTCTGAGACACAAGGTCCCAGAGACAGGGGGATCGCAACCCGTTGTCCGTGGACTAAGCCCGCTCCCCAATAGCAGCAAGGGGGTGAAGTCCCTCCGTAAGGAGAGACAATCCCCCAAGGCCGAGAAGCGGGGTACCACAGACACCTTCCGACCAGACCAAATGCAGATACTACACTTGATCTTAGCCAAAAGGCCGAGAAGCGATAACCGTGAAAGGGGCGGGCCCAACAAGGTCCCCTTCATGGGCACTATCACTGCTTGCTGTCAGGGAGGCTGCCAGACAATTTTCCATGCACACTCTGGGCTGGGGGGCAGTCAACCACCAGTACACACAGCAGAACCTAAACCCATACCATTATTGCTAAGCAGCAAGACAGGGGCCCATTGCACTCCCACGGGGCCTTTTTAAATGCAATCCATAACCCGGATTTGCCAGGAACCCTTCTTACTCCTCCTACTTGCATGTGACACTGGGCTTAGGATCTGCATAGGAAACACACACACAAGCACACACCTACCTTTGTTGCCTGCAGATGCCTCCTTGGCTGTCCCCAAACGGTATCAAACCAACACCCACGGGAAGCTGTAAGCATAGAGGACATGCCTGCACCCCATTGGACTTACCTGTGTGGGTTAAACCCGGGTTATTTGACAACCTATGGCGGTGATGGTTCTGCTCAGGCAGAGCAGTGCTGATGCTCCTCATAAAGCTGTCGCTGCTGTGAAGGTTCTAGGTGACATCACAAATCCCTATGGTTACATACACAACAAAGCTGGGTTGTTGTTGTTTACACTCTGCAAGGCCTGTGGAAGTGAGTGACATCATAGCACTGTAGTTCTGAGGGTTCTAGATGGATGCAACAATCTCCTGTTGCTTCTATGAAGGCCATAATAGACGACATCACCAAACAGCTCCATAGTCACATACACAGCAAAGGAGAGATGTTGTTTACACCTAGTGATGTCAGTGGTATTGAGTGACATCACAGCACAGTGCTAAGGCTCCTGGGCCTGGACACAGCAGCGGCTGCAATATCTCAACGGAGAATACGTTTATATATATGTGTGTGTGTGCGCGTATATATATATATATATATATATATATATATATATATATATATATTTCTCCGCCGAAATCACTTTTAAACCCATTTCCACCTTTTTTTCCCTTCTCTTCCTCTTACTTTTTTTTCACGTTTTTTTACGTTTTTCTCCTTTTCGCCTCTTTTCTGGGCGTATTATTCTTCTTTTTCTTCTTTTTTTTCGTCTAATGCATACCCCATCAGTGCAGCAATGCTTATTCAATACCGCCAGCAGATGGAGACACTGGGGGATAATTTTCTAAGGATTTATACTGATTTTTCCTGTCTGAATTTGTCGCACAGAAAGTTGCAGGCCAAATATGTGTGACATTTCTGCGACTTTAGCTTCTAGAGCATTTTTACAACATTATACATAGGTGCTGAATACATAAAAAGCGACTGTTCAGCGACAGACAAGTCGCATCGGCTGAAAGTAGGCCAGAATGTCAGTCCATGTTGGAGCAGGTTTAGATACAGTCTAAAGCATAGATCTCAAAGTCTGTGCACAGAATTTAGCAAGGGCCTCGCACCTTCTGATGCATCAGGTAGGTGCACAATAGCATAGCCTAACCCTCTGTACTTTGGTCTATATTGATGCGGGACATAGACAGCCAGCTGATGACCAATCCATTAGTGCAATGGATGGCTGGAAGCATTTGTCTTTGCCTTTGCAATACCACAGAAGCAATGCATGGTCAATGTACAGCAATGACACACCTGTGTGAACAGCCAGGAGACCCCCCCCCCCCATGTTATGTTACATAGTTACATAGTTAGTACGGTCGAAAAAAGACATATGTCCATCAAGTTCAACCAGGGAATTAAGGGGTAGGGGTGTGGCGCGATATTGGGGAAGGGATGAGATTTTATATTTCTTCATAAGCATTAATCTTATTTTGTCAATTAGGAACATTCAGCACCCACCCGCTATCAAGGCAGCTGCCTATCATGTCATGCCCTACCTGCACAGGTGTGCTGGCTACTCAAATGATCCAATTAAGGAGGCCATTTAGTCAGCAGCAGCAGAAGTCCTGTGCCTGGACGCTCCAACAGCGGCCAGACACAAGCAGAAGCAGAAGCAGCAGCAGCACCACCTTTTGTTTTTTGGCTGCAGCAGCAGCAGCAGCAAGGCCCACAGGGCTGGCTAGCTGGCTAGCCAGCAAGCAGGTAGCAATGAAAGTAGGAATCTTTCTTTTTAACCCTGTAAGGGGGTGGTGCACTGTACCCGAAGATACTGCCATATCGGGTCAATGCATAGGGCGACGGAAGCAAGCTTCGAAATCGGCCCCCGTTCTCAAAAATCCATTTAATATATGGTCCCCAGATAGGGGACGTATCAGATATTAAACTGATAAGAACAGATACTACACTTGATCTTAGCCAAAAGGCCGAGAAGCGATAACCATGAAAGGGGCGGGCCCAACAAGGTCCCCTTCATGGGCACTATCACTGCTTGCTGTCAGGGAGGCTGCCAGACAATTTTCCATGCACACTCTGGGCTGGGGGGCAGTCAACCACCAGTACACACAGCAGAACCTAAACCCATACCATTATTGCTAAGCAGCAAGACAGGGGCCCATTGCACTCCCACGGGGCCTTTTTAAATGCAATCCATAACCCGGATTTGCCAGGAACCCTTCTTACTCCTCCTACTTGCATGTGACACTGGGCTTAGGATCTGCATAGGAAACACACACACAAGCACACACCTACCTTTGTTGCCTGCAGATGCCTCCTTGGCTGTCCCCAAACGGTATCAAACCAACACCCACGGGAAGCTGTAAGCATAGAGGACATGCCTGCACCCCATTGGACTTACCTGTGTGGGTTAAACCCGGGTTATTTGACAACCTATGGCGGTGATGGTTCTGCTCAGGCAGAGCAGTGCTGATGCTCCTCATAAAGCCGTCGCTGCTGTGAAGGTTCTAGGTGACATCACAAATCCCTATGGTTACATACACAACAAAGCTGGGTTGTTGTTGTTTACACTCTGCAAGGCCTGTGGAAGTGAGTGACATCATAGCACTGTAGTTCTGAGGGTTCTAGATGGATGCAACAATCTCCTGTTGCTTCTATCACCAAACAGCTCCATAGTCACATACACAGCAAAGGAGAGATGTTGTTTACACCTAGTGATGTCAGTGGTATTGAGTGACATCACAGCACAGTGCTAAGGCTCCTGGGCCTGGACACAGCAGCGGCTGCAATATCTCAACGGAGAATACGTTTATATATATGTGTGTGTGTGCGCGTATATATATATATATATATATATATATATATATATATATTTCTCCGCCGAAATCACTTTTAAACCCATTTCCACCTTTTTTTCCCTTCTCTTCCTCTTACTTTTTTTTCACGTTTTTTTACGTTTTTCTCCTTTTCGCCTCTTTTCTGGGCGTATTATTCTTCTTTTTCTTCTTTTTTTTCGTCTAATGCATACCCCATCAGTGCAGCAATGCTTATTCAATACCGCCAGCAGATGGAGACACTGGGGGATAATTTTCTAAGGATTTATACTGATTTTTCCTGTCTGAATTTGTCGCACAGAAAGTTGCAGGCCAAATATGTGTGACATTTCTGCGACTTTAGCTTCTAGAGCATTTTTACAACATTATACATAGGTGCTGAATACATAAAAAGCGACTGTTCAGCGACAGACAAGTCGCATCGGCTGAAAGTAGGCCAGAATGTCAGTCCATGTTGGAGCAGGTTTAGATACAGTCTAAAGCATAGATCTCAAAGTCTGTGCACAGAATTTAGCAAGGGCCTCGCACCTTCTGATGCATCAGGTAGGTGCACAATAGCATAGCCTAACCCTCTGTACTTTGGTCTATATTGATGCGGGACATAGACAGCCAGCTGATGACCAATCCATTAGTGCAATGGATGGCTGGAAGCATTTGTCTTTGCCTTTGCAATACCACAGAAGCAATGCATGGTCAATGTACAGCAATGACACACCTGTGTGAACAGCCAGGAGACCCCCCCCCCCCCATGTTATGTTACATAGTTACATAGTTAGTACGGTCGAAAAAAGACATATGTCCATCAAGTTCAACCAGGGAATTAAGGGGTAGGGGTGTGGCGCGATATTGGGGAAGGGATGAGATTTTATATTTCTTCATAAGCATTAATCTTATTTTGTCAATTAGGAACATTCAGCACCCACCCGCTATCAAGGCAGCTGCCTATCATGTCATGCCCTACCTGCACAGGTGTGCTGGCTACTCAAATGATCCAATTAAGGAGGCCATTTAGTCAGCAGCAGCAGAAGTCCTGTGCCTGGACGCTCCAACAGCGGCCAGACACAAGCAGAAGCAGAAGCAGCAGCAGCACCACCTTTTGTTTTTTGGCTGCAGCAGCAGCAGCAGCAAGGCCCACAGGGCTGGCTAGCTGGCTAGCCAGCAAGCAGGTAGCAATGAAAGTAGGAATCTTTCTTTTTAACCCTGTAAGGGGGTGGTGCACTGTACCCGAAGATACTGCCATATCGGGTCAATGCATAGGGCGACGGAAGCAAGCTTCGAAATCGGCCCCCGTTCTCAAAAATCCATTTAATATATGGTCCCCAGATAGGGGACGTATCAGATATTAAACTGATAAGAACAGATACTACACTTGATCTTAGCCAAAAGGCCGAGAAGCGATAACCATGAAAGGGGCGGGCCCAACAAGGTCCCCTTCATGGGCACTATCACTGCTTGCTGTCAGGGAGGCTGCCAGACAATTTTCCATGCACACTCTGGGCTGGGGGGCAGTCAACCACCAGTACACACAGCAGAACCTAAACCCATACCATTATTGCTAAGCAGCAAGACAGGGGCCCATTGCACTCCCACGGGGCCTTTTTAAATGCAATCCATAACCCGGATTTGCCAGGAACCCTTCTTACTCCTCCTACTTGCATGTGACACTGGGCTTAGGATCTGCATAGGAAACACACACACAAGCACACACCTACCTTTGTTGCCTGCAGATGCCTCCTTGGCTGTCCCCAAACGGTATCAAACCAACACCCACGGGAAGCTGTAAGCATAGAGGACATGCCTGCACCCCATTGGACTTACCTGTGTGGGTTAAACCCGGGTTATTTGACAACCTATGGCGGTGATGGTTCTGCTCAGGCAGAGCAGTGCTGATGCTCCTCATAAAGCCGTCGCTGCTGTGAAGGTTCTAGGTGACATCACAAATCCCTATGGTTACATACACAACAAAGCTGGGTTGTTGTTGTTTACACTCTGCAAGGCCTGTGGAAGTGAGTGACATCATAGCACTGTAGTTCTGAGGGTTCTAGATGGATGCAACAATCTCCTGTTGCTTCTATCACCAAACAGCTCCATAGTCACATACACAGCAAAGGAGAGATGTTGTTTACACCTAGTGATGTCAGTGGTATTGAGTGACATCACAGCACAGTGCTAAGGCTCCTGGGCCTGGACACAGCAGCGGCTGCAATATCTCAACGGAGAATACGTTTATATATATGTGTGTGTGTGCGCGTATATATATATATATATATATATATATATATATATATATATTCTCCGCCGAAATCACTTTTAAACCCATTTCCACCTTTTTTTCCCTTCTCTTCCTCTTACTTTTTTTTCACGTTTTTTTACGTTTTTCTCCTTTTCGCCTCTTTTCTGGGCGTATTATTCTTCTTTTTCTTCTTTTTTTTCGTCTAATGCATACCCCATCAGTGCAGCAATGCTTATTCAATACCGCCAGCAGATGGAGACACTGGGGGATAATTTTCTAAGGATTTATACTGATTTTTCCTGTCTGAATTTGTCGCACAGAAAGTTGCAGGCCAAATATGTGTGACATTTCTGCGACTTTAGCTTCTAGAGCATTTTTACAACATTATACATAGGTGCTGAATACATAAAAAGCGACTGTTCAGCGACAGACAAGTCGCATCGGCTGAAAGTAGGCCAGAATGTCAGTCCATGTTGGAGCAGGTTTAGATACAGTCTAAAGCATAGATCTCAAAGTCTGTGCACAGAATTTAGCAAGGGCCTCGCACCTTCTGATGCATCAGGTAGGTGCACAATAGCATAGCCTAACCCTCTGTACTTTGGTCTATATTGATGCGGGACATAGACAGCCAGCTGATGACCAATCCATTAGTGCAATGGATGGCTGGAAGCATTTGTCTTTGCCTTTGCAATACCACAGAAGCAATGCATGGTCAATGTACAGCAATGACACACCTGTGTGAACAGCCAGGAGACCCCCCCCCCCCATGTTATGTTACATAGTTAGTACGGTCGAAAAAAGACATATGTCCATCAAGTTCAACCAGGGAATTAAGGGGTAGGGGTGTGGCGCGATATTGGGGAAGGGATGAGATTTTATATTTCTTCATAAGCATTAATCTTATTTTGTCAATTAGGAACATTCAGCACCCACCCGCTATCAAGGCAGCTGCCTATCATGTCATGCCCTACCTGCACAGGTGTGCTGGCTACTCAAATGATCCAATTAAGGAGGCCATTTAGTCAGCAGCAGCAGAAGTCCTGTGCCTGGACGCTCCAACAGCGGCCAGACACAAGCAGAAGCAGAAGCAGCAGCAGCACCACCTTTTGTTTTTTGGCTGCAGCAGCAGCAGCAGCAGCAAGGCCCACAGGGCTGGCTAGCTGGCTAGCCAGCAAGCAGGTAGCAATGAAAGTAGGAATCTTTCTTTTTAACCCTGTAAGGGGGTGGTGCACTGTACCCGAAGATACTGCCATATCGGGTCAATGCATAGGGCGACGGAAGCAAGCTTCGAAATCGGCCCCCGTTCTCAAAAATCCATTTAATATATGGTCCCCAGATAGGGGACGTATCAGATATTAAACTGATAAGAACAGATACTACACTTGATCTTAGCCAAAAGGCCGAGAAGCGATAACCGTGAAAGGGGCGGGCCCAACAAGGTCCCCTTCATGGGCACTATCACTGCTTGCTGTCAGGGAGGCTGCCAGACAATTTTCCATGCACACTCTGGGCTGGGGGGCAGTCAACCACCAGTACACACAGCAGAACCTAAACCCATACCATTATTGCTAAGCAGCAAGACAGGGGCCCATTGCACTCCCACGGGGCCTTTTTAAATGCAATCCATAACCCGGATTTGCCAGGAACCCTTCTTACTCCTCCTACTTGCATGTGACACTGGGCTTAGGATCTGCATAGGAAACACACACACAAGCACACACCTACCTTTGTTGCCTGCAGATGCCTCCTTGGCTGTCCCCAAACGGTATCAAACCAACACCCACGGGAAGCTGTAAGCATAGAGGACATGCCTGCACCCCATTGGACTTACCTGTGTGGGTTAAACCCGGGTTATTTGACAACCTATGGCGGTGATGGTTCTGCTCAGGCAGAGCAGTGCTGATGCTCCTCATAAAGCTGTCGCTGCTGTGAAGGTTCTAGGTGACATCACAAATCCCTATGGTTACATACACAACAAAGCTGGGTTGTTGTTGTTTACACTCTGCAAGGCCTGTGGAAGTGAGTGACATCATAGCACTGTAGTTCTGAGGGTTCTAGATGGATGCAACAATCTCCTGTTGCTTCTATGAAGGCCATAATAGACGACATCACCAAACAGCTCCATAGTCACATACACAGCAAAGGAGAGATGTTGTTTACACCTAGTGATGTCAGTGGTATTGAGTGACATCACAGCACAGTGCTAAGGCTCCTGGGCCTGGACACAGCAGCGGCTGCAATATCTCAACGGAGAATACGTTTATATATATGTGTGTGTGTGCGCGTATATATATATACATATATATATATATATATATATATTTCTCCGCCGAAATCACTTTTAAACCCATTTCCACCTTTTTTTCCCTTCTCTTCCTCTTACTTTTTTTTCACGTTTTTTTACGTTTTTCTCCTTTTCGCCTCTTTTCTGGGCGTATTATTCTTCTTTTTCTTCTTTTTTTTCGTCTAATGCATACCCCATCAGTGCAGCAATGCTTATTCAATACCGCCAGCAGATGGAGACACTGGGGGATAATTTTCTAAGGATTTATACTGATTTTTCCTGTCTGAATTTGTCGCACAGAAAGTTGCAGGCCAAATATGTGTGACATTTCTGCGACTTTAGCTTCTAGAGCATTTTTACAACATTATACATAGGTGCTGAATACATAAAAAGCGACTGTTCAGCGACAGACAAGTCGCATCGGCTGAAAGTAGGCCAGAATGTCAGTCCATGTTGGAGCAGGTTTAGATACAGTCTAAAGCATAGATCTCAAAGTCTGTGCACAGAATTTAGCAAGGGCCTCGCACCTTCTGATGCATCAGGTAGGTGCACAATAGCATAGCCTAACCCTCTGTACTTTGGTCTATATTGATGCGGGACATAGACAGCCAGCTGATGACCAATCCATTAGTGCAATGGATGGCTGGAAGCATTTGTCTTTGCCTTTGCAATACCACAGAAGCAATGCATGGTCAATGTACAGCAATGACACACCTGTGTGAACAGCCAGGAGACCCCCCCCCCCCATGTTATGTTACATAGTTACATAGTTAGTACGGTCGAAAAAAGACATATGTCCATCAAGTTCAACCAGGGAATTAAGGGGTAGGGGTGTGGCGCGATATTGGGGAAGGGATGAGATTTTATATTTCTTCATAAGCATTAATCTTATTTTGTCAATTAGGAACATTCAGCACCCACCCGCTATCAAGGCAGCTGCCTATCATGTCATGCCCTACCTGCACAGGTGTGCTGGCTACTCAAATGATCCAATTAAGGAGGCCATTTAGTCAGCAGCAGCAGAAGTCCTGTGCCTGGACGCTCCAACAGCGGCCAGACACAAGCAGAAGCAGCAGCAGCACCACCTTTTGTTTTTTGGCTGCAGCAGCAGCAGCAGCAAGGCCCACAGGGCTGGCTAGCTGGCTAGCCAGCAAGCAGGTAGCAATGAAAGTAGGAATCTTTCTTTTTAACCCTGTAAGGGGGTGGTGCACTGTACCCGAAGATACTGCCATATCGGGTCAATGCATAGGGCGACGGAAGCAAGCTTCGAAATCGGCCCCCGTTCTCAAAAATCCATTTAATATATGGTCCCCAGATAGGGGACGTATCAGATATTAAACTGATAAGAACAGATACTACACTTGATCTTAGCCAAAAGGCCGAGAAGCGATAACCGTGAAAGGGGCGGGCCCAACAAGGTCCCCTTCATGGGCACTATCACTGCTTGCTGTCAGGGAGGCTGCCAGACAATTTTCCATGCACACTCTGGGCTGGGGGGCAGTCAACCACCAGTACACACAGCAGAACCTAAACCCATACCATTATTGCTAAGCAGCAAGACAGGGGCCCATTGCACTCCCACGGGGCCTTTTTAAATGCAATCCATAACCCGGATTTGCCAGGAACCCTTCTTACTCCTCCTACTTGCATGTGACACTGGGCTTAGGATCTGCATAGGAAACACACACACAAGCACACACCTACCTTTGTTGCCTGCAGATGCCTCCTTGGCTGTCCCCAAACGGTATCAAACCAACACCCACGGGAAGCTGTAAGCATAGAGGACATGCCTGCACCCCATTGGACTTACCTGTGTGGGTTAAACCCGGGTTATTTGACAACCTATGGCGGTGATGGTTCTGCTCAGGCAGAGCAGTGCTGATGCTCCTCATAAAGCTGTCGCTGCTGTGAAGGTTCTAGGTGACATCACAAATCCCTATGGTTACATACACAACAAAGCTGGGTTGTTGTTGTTTACACTCTGCAAGGCCTGTGGAAGTGAGTGACATCATAGCACTGTAGTTCTGAGGGTTCTAGATGGATGCAACAATCTCCTGTTGCTTCTATGAAGGCCATAATAGACGACATCACCAAACAGCTCCATAGTCACATACACAGCAAAGGAGAGATGTTGTTTACACCTAGTGATGTCAGTGGTATTGAGTGACATCACAGCACAGTGCTAAGGCTCCTGGGCCTGGACACAGCAGCGGCTGCAATATCTCAACGGAGAATACGTTTATATATATGTGTGTGTGTGCGCGTATATATATATATATATATATATATATATATATATTTCTCCGCCGAAATCACTTTTAAACCCATTTCCACCTTTTTTTCCCTTCTCTTCCTCTTACTTTTTTTTCACGTTTTTTTACGTTTTTCTCCTTTTCGCCTCTTTTCTGGGCGTATTATTCTTCTTTTTCTTCTTTTTTTTCGTCTAATGCATACCCCATCAGTGCAGCAATGCTTATTCAATACCGCCAGCAGATGGAGACACTGGGGGATAATTTTCTAAGGATTTATACTGATTTTTCCTGTCTGAATTTGTCGCACAGAAAGTTGCAGGCCAAATATGTGTGACATTTCTGCGACTTTAGCTTCTAGAGCATTTTTACAACATTATACATAGGTGCTGAATACATAAAAAGCGACTGTTCAGCGACAGACAAGTCGCATCGGCTGAAAGTAGGCCAGAATGTCAGTCCATGTTGGAGCAGGTTTAGATACAGTCTAAAGCATAGATCTCAAAGTCTGTGCACAGAATTTAGCAAGGGCCTCGCACCTTCTGATGCATCAGGTAGGTGCACAATAGCATAGCCTAACCCTCTGTACTTTGGTCTATATTGATGCGGGACATAGACAGCCAGCTGATGACCAATCCATTAGTGCAATGGATGGCTGGAAGCATTTGTCTTTGCCTTTGCAATACCACAGAAGCAATGCATGGTCAATGTACAGCAATGACACACCTGTGTGAACAGCCAGGAGACCCCCCCCCCCCATGTTATGTTACATAGTTACATAGTTAGTACGGTCGAAAAAAGACATATGTCCATCAAGTTCAACCAGGGAATTAAGGGGTAGGGGTGTGGCGCGATATTGGGGAAGGGATGAGATTTTATATTTCTTCATAAGCATTAATCTTATTTTGTCAATTAGGAACATTCAGCACCCACCCGCTATCAAGGCAGCTGCCTATCATGTCATGCCCTACCTGCACAGGTGTGCTGGCTACTCAAATGATCCAATTAAGGAGGCCATTTAGTCAGCAGCAGCAGAAGTCCTGTGCCTGGACGCTCCAACAGCGGCCAGACACAAGCAGAAGCAGAAGCAGCAGCAGCACCACCTTTTGTTTTTTGGCTGCAGCAGCAGCAGCAGCAGCAAGGCCCACAGGGCTGGCTAGCTGGCTAGCCAGCAAGCAGGTAGCAATGAAAGTAGGAATCTTTCTTTTTAACCCTGTAAGGGGGTGGTGCACTGTACCCGAAGATACTGCCATATCGGGTCAATGCATAGGGCGACGGAAGCAAGCTTCGAAATCGGCCCCCGTTCTCAAAAATCCATTTAATATATGGTCCCCAGATAGGGGACGTATCAGATATTAAACTGATAAGAACAGATACTACACTTGATCTTAGCCAAAAGGCCGAGAAGCGATAACCGTGAAAGGGGCGGGCCCAACAAGGTCCCCTTCATGGGCACTATCACTGCTTGCTGTCAGGGAGGCTGCCAGACAATTTTCCATGCACACTCTGGGCTGGGGGGCAGTCAACCACCAGTACACACAGCAGAACCTAAACCCATACCATTATTGCTAAGCAGCAAGACAGGGGCCCATTGCACTCCCACGGGGCCTTTTTAAATGCAATCCATAACCCGGATTTGCCAGGAACCCTTCTTACTCCTCCTACTTGCATGTGACACTGGGCTTAGGATCTGCATAGGAAACACACACACAAGCACACACCTACCTTTGTTGCCTGCAGATGCCTCCTTGGCTGTCCCCAAACGGTATCAAACCAACACCCACGGGAAGCTGTAAGCATAGAGGACATGCCTGCACCCCATTGGACTTACCTGTGTGGGTTAAACCCGGGTTATTTGACAACCTATGGCGGTGATGGTTCTGCTCAGGCAGAGCAGTGCTGATGCTCCTCATAAAGCTGTCGCTGCTGTGAAGGTTCTAGGTGACATCACAAATCCCTATGGTTACATACACAACAAAGCTGGGTTGTTGTTGTTTACACTCTGCAAGGCCTGTGGAAGTGAGTGACATCATAGCACTGTAGTTCTGAGGGTTCTAGATGGATGCAACAATCTCCTGTTGCTTCTATGAAGGCCATAATAGACGACATCACCAAACAGCTCCATAGTCACATACACAGCAAAGGAGAGATGTTGTTTACACCTAGTGATGTCAGTGGTATTGAGTGACATCACAGCACAGTGCTAAGGCTCCTGGGCCTGGACACAGCAGCGGCTGCAATATCTCAACGGAGAATACGTTTATATATATGTGTGTGTGTGCGCGTATATATATATATATATATATATATATATATATATATATATATATTTCTCCGCCGAAATCACTTTTAAACCCATTTCCACCTTTTTTTCCCTTCTCTTCCTCTTACTTTTTTTTCACGTTTTTTTACGTTTTTCTCCTTTTCGCCTCTTTTCTGGGCGTATTATTCTTCTTTTTCTTCTTTTTTTTCGTCTAATGCATACCCCATCAGTGCAGCAATGCTTATTCAATACCGCCAGCAGATGGAGACACTGGGGGATAATTTTCTAAGGATTTATACTGATTTTTCCTGTCTGAATTTGTCGCACAGAAAGTTGCAGGCCAAATATGTGTGACATTTCTGCGACTTTAGCTTCTAGAGCATTTTTACAACATTATACATAGGTGCTGAATACATAAAAAGCGACTGTTCAGCGACAGACAAGTCGCATCGGCTGAAAGTAGGCCAGAATGTCAGTCCATGTTGGAGCAGGTTTAGATACAGTCTAAAGCATAGATCTCAAAGTCTGTGCACAGAATTTAGCAAGGGCCTCGCACCTTCTGATGCATCAGGTAGGTGCACAATAGCATAGCCTAACCCTCTGTACTTTGGTCTATATTGATGCGGGACATAGACAGCCAGCTGATGACCAATCCATTAGTGCAATGGATGGCTGGAAGCATTTGTCTTTGCCTTTGCAATACCACAGAAGCAATGCATGGTCAATGTACAGCAATGACACACCTGTGTGAACAGCCAGGAGACCCCCCCCCCCCCATGTTATGTTACATAGTTACATAGTTAGTACGGTCGAAAAAAGACATATGTCCATCAAGTTCAACCAGGGAATTAAGGGGTAGGGGTGTGGCGCGATATTGGGGAAGGGATGAGATTTTATATTTCTTCATAAGCATTAATCTTATTTTGTCAATTAGGAACATTCAGCACCCACCCGCTATCAAGGCAGCTGCCTATCATGTCATGCCCTACCTGCACAGGTGTGCTGGCTACTCAAATGATCCAATTAAGGAGGCCATTTAGTCAGCAGCAGCAGAAGTCCTGTGCCTGGACGCTCCAACAGCGGCCAGACACAAGCAGAAGCAGAAGCAGCAGCAGCAGCACCTTTTGTTTTTTGGCTGCAGCAGCAGCAGCAGCAGAGGCCCACAGGGCTGGCTAGCTGGCTAGCCAGCAAGCAGGTAGCAATGAAAGTAGGAATCTTTCTTTTTAACCCTGTAAGGGGGTGGTGCACTGTACCCGAAGATACTGCCATATCGGGTCAATGCATAGGGCGACGGAAGCAAGCTTCGAAATCGGCCCCCGTTCTCAAAAATCCATTTAATATATGGTCCCCAGATAGGGGACGTATCAGATATTAAACTGATAAGAACAGATACTACACTTGATCTTAGCCAAAAGGCCGAGAAGCGATAACCGTGAAAGGGGCGGGCCCAACAAGGTCCCCTTCATGGGCACTATCACTGCTTGCTGTCAGGGAGGCTGCCAGACAATTTTCCATGCACACTCTGGGCTGGGGGGCAGTCAATTACCAGTACACACAGCAGAACCTAAACCCATACCATTATTGCTAAGCAGCAAGACAGGGGCCCATTGCACTCCCACGGGGCCTTTTTAAATGCAATCCATAACCCGGATTTGCCAGGAACCCTTCTTACTCCTCCTACTTGCATGTGACACTGGGCTTAGGATCTGCATAGGAAACACACACACAAGCACACACCTACCTTTGTTGCCTGCAGATGCCTCCTTGGCTGTCCCCAAACGGTATCAAACCAACACCCACGGGAAGCTGTAAGCATAGAGGACATGCCTGCACCCCATTGGACTTACCTGTGTGGGTTAAACCCGGGTTATTTGACAACCTATGGCGGTGATGGTTCTGCTCAGGCAGAGCAGTGCTGATGCTCCTCATAAAGCTGTCGCTGCTGTGAAGGTTCTAGGTGACATCACAAATCCCTATGGTTACATACACAACAAAGCTGGGTTGTTGTTGTTTACACTCTGCAAGGCCTGTGGAAGTGAGTGACATCATAGCACTGTAGTTCTGAGGGTTCTAGATGGATGCAACAATCTCCTGTTGCTTCTATGAAGGCCATAATAGACGACATCACCAAACAGCTCCATAGTCACATACACAGCAAAGGAGAGATGTTGTTTACACCTAGTGATGTCAGTGGTATTGAGTGACATCACAGCACAGTGCTAAGGCTCCTGGGCCTGGACACAGCAGCGGCTGCAATATCTCAACGGAGAATACGTTTATATATATGTGTGTGTGTGCGCGTATATATATATATATATATATATATATATATATATATATATATATCTCCGCCGAAATCACTTTTAAACCCATTTCCACCTTTTTTTCCCTTCTCTTCCTCTTACTTTTTTTTCACGTTTTTTTACGTTTTTCTCCTTTTCGCCTCTTTTCTGGGCGTATTATTCTTCTTTTTCTTCTTTTTTTTCGTCTAATGCATACCCCATCAGTGCAGCAATGCTTATTCAATACCGCCAGCAGATGGAGACACTGGGGGATGATTTTCTAAGGATTTATACTGATTTTTCCTGTCTGAATTTGTCGCACAGAAAGTTGCAGGCCAAATATGTGTGACATTTCTGCGACTTTAGCTTCTAGAGCATTTTTACAACATTATACATAGGTGCTGAATACATAAAAAGCGACTGTTCAGCGACAGACAAGTCGCATCGGCTGAAAGTAGGCCAGAATGTCAGTCCATGTTGGAGCAGGTTTAGATACAGTCTAAAGCATAGATCTCAAAGTCTGTGCACAGAATTTAGCAAGGGCCTCGCACCTTCTGATGCATCAGGTAGGTGCACAATAGCATAGCCTAACCCTCTGTACTTTGGTCTATATTGATGCGGGACATAGACAGCCAGCTGATGACCAATCCATTAGTGCAATGGATGGCTGGAAGCATTTGTCTTTGCCTTTGCAATACCACAGAAGCAATGCATGGTCAATGTACAGCAATGACACACCTGTGTGAACAGCCAGGAGACCCCCCCCCCCCCATGTTATGTTACATAGTTACATAGTTAGTACGGTCGAAAAAAGACATATGTCCATCAAGTTCAACCAGGGAATTAAGGGGTAGGGGTGTGGCGCGATATTGGGGAAGGGATGAGATTTTATATTTCTTCATAAGCATTAATCTTATTTTGTCAATTAGGAACATTCAGCACCCACCCGCTATCAAGGCAGCTGCCTATCATGTCATGCCCTACCTGCACAGGTGTGCTGGCTACTCAAATGATCCAATTAAGGAGGCCATTTAGTCAGCAGCAGCAGAAGTCCTGTGCCTGGACGCTCCAACAGCGGCCAGACACAAGCAGAAGCAGAAGCAGCAGCAGCAGCACCTTTTGTTTTTTGGCTGCAGCAGCAGCAGCAGCAAGGCCCACAGGGCTGGCTAGCTGGCTAGCCAGCAAGCAGGTAGCAATGAAAGTAGGAATCTTTCTTTTTAACCCTGTAAGGGGGTGGTGCACTGTACCCGAAGATACTGCCATATCGGGTCAATGCATAGGGCGACGGAAGCAAGCTTCGAAATCGGCCCCCGTTCTCAAAAATCCATTTAATATATGGTCCCCAGATAGGGGACGTATCAGATATTAAACTGATAAGAACAGATACTACACTTGATCTTAGCCAAAAGGCCGAGAAGCGATAACCGTGAAAGGGGCGGGCCCAACAAGGTCCCCTTCATGGGCACTATCACTGCTTGCTGTCAGGGAGGCTGCCAGACAATTTTCCATGCACACTCTGGGCTGGGGGGCAGTCAACCACCAGTACACACAGCAGAACCTAAACCCATACCATTATTGCTAAGCAGCAAGACAGGGGCCCATTGCACTCCCACGGGGCCTTTTTAAATGCAATCCATAACCCGGATTTGCCAGGAACCCTTCTTACTCCTCCTACTTGCATGTGACACTGGGCTTAGGATCTGCATAGGAAACACACACACAAGCACACACCTACCTTTGTTGCCTGCAGATGCCTCCTTGGCTGTCCCCAAACGGTATCAAACCAACACCCACGGGAAGCTGTAAGCATAGAGGACATGCCTGCACCCCATTGGACTTACCTGTGTGGGTTAAACCCGGGTTATTTGACAACCTATGGCGGTGATGGTTCTGCTCAGGCAGAGCAGTGCTGATGCTCCTCATAAAGCTGTCGCTGCTGTGAAGGTTCTAGGTGACATCACAAATCCCTATGGTTACATACACAACAAAGCTGGGTTGTTGTTGTTTACACTCTGCAAGGCCTGTGGAAGTGAGTGACATCATAGCACTGTAGTTCTGAGGGTTCTAGATGGATGCAACAATCTCCTGTTGCTTCTATGAAGGCCATAATAGACGACATCACCAAACAGCTCCATAGTCACATACACAGCAAAGGAGAGATGTTGTTTACACCTAGTGATGTCAGTGGTATTGAGTGACATCACAGCACAGTGCTAAGGCTCCTGGGCCTGGACACAGCAGCGGCTGCAATATCTCAACGGAGAATACGTTTATATCTATGTGTGTGTGTGCGCATATATATATATATATATATATATATATATATATATATATATATATATTTCTCCGCCGAAATCACTTTTAAACCCATTTCCACCTTTTTTTCCCTTCTCTTCCTCTTACTTTTTTTTCACGTTTTTTTACGTTTTTCTCCTTTTCGCCTCTTTTCTGGGCGTATTATTCTTCTTTTTCTTCTTTTTTTTCGTCTAATGCATACCCCATCAGTGCAGCAATGCTTATTCAATACCGCCAGCAGATGGAGACACTGGGGGATAATTTTCTAAGGATTTATACTGATTTTTCCTGTCTGAATTTGTCGCACAGAAAGTTGCAGGCCAAATATGTGTGACATTTCTGCGACTTTAGCTTCTAGAGCATTTTTACAACATTATACATAGGTGCTGAATACATAAAAAGCGACTGTTCAGCGACAGACAAGTCGCATCGGCTGAAAGTAGGCCAGAATGTCAGTCCATGTTGGAGCAGGTTTAGATACAGTCTAAAGCATAGATCTCAAAGTCTGTGCACAGAATTTAGCAAGGGCCTCGCACCTTCTGATGCATCAGGTAGGTGCACAATAGCATAGCCTAACCCTCTGTACTTTGGTCTATATTGATGCGGGACATAGACAGCCAGCTGATGACCAATCCATTAGTGCAATGGATGGCTGGAAGCATTTGTCTTTGCCTTTGCAATACCACAGAAGCAATGCATGGTCAATGTACAGCAATGACACACCTGTGTGAACAGCCAGGAGACCCCCCCCCCCCATGTTATGTTACATAGTTACATAGTTAGTACGGTCGAAAAAAGACATATGTCCATCAAGTTCAACCAGGGAATTAAGGGGTAGGGGTGTGGCGCGATATTGGGGAAGGGATGAGATTTTATATTTCTTCATAAGCATTAATCTTATTTTGTCAATTAGGAACATTCAGCACCCACCCGCTATCAAGGCAGCTGCCTATCATGTCATGCCCTACCTGCACAGGTGTGCTGGCTACTCAAATGATCCAATTAAGGAGGCCATTTAGTCAGCAGCAGCAGAAGTCCTGTGCCTGGACGCTCCAACAGCGGCCAGACACAAGCAGAAGCAGAAGCAGCAGCAGCACCACCTTTTGTTTTTTGGCTGCAGCAGCAGCAGCAGCAAGGCCCACAGGGCTGGCTAGCTGGCTAGCCAGCAAGCAGGTAGCAATGAAAGTAGGAATCTTTCTTTTTAACCCTGTAAGGGGGTGGTGCACTGTACCCGAAGATACTGCCATATCGGGTCAATGCATAGGGCGACGGAAGCAAGCTTCGAAATCGGCCCCCGTTCTCAAAAATCCATTTAATATATGGTCCCCAGATAGGGGACGTATCAGATATTAAACTGATAAGAACAGATACTACACTTGATCTTAGCCAAAAGGCCGAGAAGCGATAACCGTGAAAGGGGCGGGCCCAACAAGGTCCCCTTCATGGGCACTATCACTGCTTGCTGTCAGGGAGGCTGCCAGACAATTTTCCATGCACACTCTGGGCTGGGGGGCAGTCAACCACCAGTACACACAGCAGAACCTAAACCCATACCATTATTGCTAAGCAGCAAGACAGGGGCCCATTGCACTCCCACGGGGCCTTTTTAAATGCAATCCATAACCCGGATTTGCCAGGAACCCTTCTTACTCCTCCTACTTGCATGTGACACTGGGCTTAGGATCTGCATAGGAAACACACACACAAGCACACACCTACCTTTGTTGCCTGCAGATGCCTCCTTGGCTGTCCCCAAACGGTATCAAACCAACACCCACGGGAAGCTGTAAGCATAGAGGACATGCCTGCACCCCATTGGACTTACCTGTGTGGGTTAAACCCGGGTTATTTGACAACCTATGGCGGTGATGGTTCTGCTCAGGCAGAGCAGTGCTGATGCTCCTCATAAAGCTGTCGCTGCTGTGAAGGTTCTAGGTGACATCACAAATCCCTATGGTTACATACACAACAAAGCTGGGTTGTTGTTGTTTACACTCTGCAAGGCCTGTGGAAGTGAGTGACATCATAGCACTGTAGTTCTGAGGGTTCTAGATGGATGCAACAATCTCCTGTTGCTTCTATGAAGGCCATAATAGACGACATCACCAAACAGCTCCATAGTCACATACACAGCAAAGGAGAGATGTTGTTTACACCTAGTGATGTCAGTGGTATTGAGTGACATCACAGCACAGTGCTAAGGCTCCTGGGCCTGGACACAGCAGCGGCTGCAATATCTCAACGGAGAATACGTTTATATATATGTGTGTGTGTGCGCGTATATATATATATATATATATATATATATATATATATATATATATATATTTCTCCGCCGAAATCACTTTTAAACCCATTTCCACCTTTTTTTCCCTTCTCTTCCTCTTACTTTTTTTTCACGTTTTTTTACGTTTTTCTCCTTTTCGCCTCTTTTCTGGGCGTATTATTCTTCTTTTTCTTCTTTTTTTTCGTCTAATGCATACCCCATCAGTGCAGCAATGCTTATTCAATACCACCAGCAGATGGAGACACTGGGGGATAATTTTCTAAGGATTTATACTGATTTTTCCTGTCTGAATTTGTCGCACAGAAAGTTGCAGGCCAAATATGTGTGACATTTCTGCGACTTTAGCTTCTAGAGCATTTTTACAACATTATACATAGGTGCTGAATACATAAAAAGCGACTGTTCAGCGACAGACAAGTCGCATCGGCTGAAAGTAGGCCAGAATGTCAGTCCATGTTGGAGCAGGTTTAGATACAGTCTAAAGCATAGATCTCAAAGTCTGTGCACAGAATTTAGCAAAGGCCTCGCACCTTCTGATGCATCAGGTAGGTGCACAATAGCATAGCCTAACCCTCTGTACTTTGGTCTATATTGATGCGGGACATAGACAGCCAGCTGATGACCAATCCATTAGTGCAATGGATGGCTGGAAGCATTTGTCTTTGCCTTTGCAATACCACAGAAGCAATGCATGGTCAATGTACAGCAATGACACACCTGTGTGAACAGCCAGGAGACCCCCCCCCCCCCCATGTTATGTTACATAGTTACATAGTTAGTACGGTCGAAAAAAGACATATGTCCATCAAGTTCAACCAGGGAATTAAGGGGTAGGGGTGTGGCGCGATATTGGGGAAGGGATGAGATTTTATATTTCTTCATAAGCATTAATCTTATTTTGTCAATTAGGAACATTCAGCACCCACCCGCTATCAAGGCAGCTGCCTATCATGTCATGCCCTACCTGCACAGGTGTGCTGGCTACTCAAATGATCCAATTAAGGAGGCCATTTAGTCAGCAGCAGCAGAAGTCCTGTGCCTGGACGCTCCAACAGCGGCCAGACACAAGCAGAAGCAGAAGCAGCAGCAGCACCACCTTTTGTTTTTTGGCTGCAGCAGCAGCAGCAGCAAGGCCCACAGGGCTGGCTAGCTGGCTAGCCAGCAAGCAGGTAGCAATGAAAGTAGGAATCTTTCTTTTTAACCCTGTAAGGGGGTGGTGCACTGTACCCGAAGATACTGCCATATCGGGTCAATGCATAGGGCGACGGAAGCAAGCTTCGAAATCGGCCCCCGTTCTCAAAAATCCATTTAATATATGGTCCCCAGATAGGGGACGTATCAGATATTAAACTGATAAGAACAGATACTACACTTGATCTTAGCCAAAAGGCCGAGAAGCGATAACCGTGAAAGGGGCGGGCCCAACAAGGTCCCCTTCATGGGCACTATCACTGCTTGCTGTCAGGGAGGCTGCCAGACAATTTTCCATGCACACTCTGGGCTGGGGGGCAGTCAACCACCAGTACACACAGCAGAACCTAAACCCATACCATTATTGCTAAGCAGCAAGACAGGGGCCCATTGCACTCCCACGGGGCCTTTTTAAATGCAATCCATAACCCGGATTTGCCAGGAACCCTTCTTACTCCTCCTACTTGCATGTGACACTGGGCTTAGGATCTGCATAGGAAACACACACACAAGCACACACCTACCTTTGTTGCCTGCAGATGCCTCCTTGGCTGTCCCCAAACGGTATCAAACCAACACCCACGGGAAGCTGTAAGCATAGAGGACATGCCTGCACCCCATTGGACTTACCTGTGTGGGTTAAACCCGGGTTATTTGACAACCTATGGCGGTGATGGTTCTGCTCAGGCAGAGCAGTGCTGATGCTCCTCATAAAGCTGTCGCTGCTGTGAAGGTTCTAGGTGACATCACAAATCCCTATGGTTACATACACAACAAAGCTGGGTTGTTGTTGTTTACACTCTGCAAGGCCTGTGGAAGTGAGTGACATGATAGCACTGTAGTTCTGAGGGTTCTAGATGGATGCAACAATCTCCTGTTGCTTCTATGAAGGCCATAATAGACGACATCACCAAACAGCTCCATAGTCACATACACAGCAAAGGAGAGATGTTGTTTACACCTAGTGATGTCAGTGGTATTGAGTGACATCACAGCACAGTGCTAAGGCTCCTGGGCCTGGACACAGCAGCGGCTGCAATATCTCAACGGAGAATACGTTTATATATATGTGTGTGTGTGCGCGTATATATATATATATATATATATATATATATATATATATATATATTTCTCCGCCGAAATCACTTTTAAACCCATTTCCACCTTTTTTTCCCTTCTCTTCCTCTTACTTTTTTTTCACGTTTTTTTACGTTTTTCTCCTTTTCGCCTCTTTTCTGGGCGTATTATTCTTCTTTTTCTTCTTTTTTTTCGTCTAATGCATACCCCATCAGTGCAGCAATGCTTATTCAATACCGCCAGCAGATGGAGACACTGGGGGATAATTTTCTAAGGATTTATACTGATTTTTCCTGTCTGAATTTGTCGCACAGAAAGTTGCAGGCCAAATATGTGTGACATTTCTGCGACTTTAGCTTCTAGAGCATTTTTACAACATTATACATAGGTGCTGAATACATAAAAAGCGACTGTTCAGCGACAGACAAGTCGCATCGGCTGAAAGTAGGCCAGAATGTCAGTCCATGTTGGAGCAGGTTTAGATACAGTCTAAAGCATAGATCTCAAAGTCTGTGCACAGAATTTAGCAAAGGCCTCGCACCTTCTGATGCATCAGGTAGGTGCACAATAGCATAGCCTAACCCTCTGTACTTTGGTCTATATTGATGCGGGACATAGACAGCCAGCTGATGACCAATCCATTAGTGCAATGGATGGCTGGAAGCATTTGTCTTTGCCTTTGCAATACCACAGAAGCAATGCATGGTCAATGTACAGCAATGACACACCTGTGTGAACAGCCAGGAGACCCCCCCCCCCCCATGTTATGTTACATAGTTACATAGTTAGTACGGTCGAAAAAAGACATATGTCCATCAAGTTCAACCAGGGAATTAAGGGGTAGGGGTGTGGCGCGATATTGGGGAAGGGATGAGATTTTATATTTCTTCATAAGCATTAATCTTATTTTGTCAATTAGGAACATTCAGCACCCACCCGCTATCAAGGCAGCTGCCTATCATGTCATGCCCTACCTGCACAGGTGTGCTGGCTACTCAAATGATCCAATTAAGGAGGCCATTTAGTCAGCAGCAGCAGAAGTCCTGTGCCTGGACGCTCCAACAGCGGCCAGACACAAGCAGAAGCAGAAGCAGCAGCAGCACCACCTTTTGTTTTTTGGCTGCAGCAGCAGCAGCAGCAGCAAGGCCCACAGGGCTGGCTAGCTGGCTAGCCAGCAAGCAGGTAGCAATGAAAGTAGGAATCTTTCTTTTTAACCCTGTAAGGGGGTGGTGCACTGTACCCGAAGATACTGCCATATCGGGTCAATGCATAGGGCGACGGAAGCAAGCTTCGAAATCGGCCCCCGTTCTCAAAAATCCATTTAATATATGGTCCCCAGATAGGGGACGTATCAGATATTAAACTGATAAGAACAGATACTACACTTGATCTTAGCCAAAAGGCCGAGAAGCGATAACCGTGAAAGGGGCGGGCCCAACAAGGTCCCCTTCATGGGCACTATCACTGCTTGCTGTCAGGGAGGCTGCCAGACAATTTTCCATGCACACTCTGGGCTGGGGGGCAGTCAACCACCAGTACACACAGCAGAACCTAAACCCATACCATTATTGCTAAGCAGCAAGACAGGGGCCCATTGCACTCCCACGGGGCCTTTTTAAATGCAATCCATAACCCGGATTTGCCAGGAACCCTTCTTACTCCTCCTACTTGCATGTGACACTGGGCTTAGGATCTGCATAGGAAACACACACACAAGCACACACCTACCTTTGTTGCCTGCAGATGCCTCCTTGGCTGTCCCCAAACGGTATCAAACCAACACCCACGGGAAGCTGTAAGCATAGAGGACATGCCTGCACCCCATTGGACTTACCTGTGTGGGTTAAACCCGGGTTATTTGACAACCTATGGCGGTGATGGTTCTGCTCAGGCAGAGCAGTGCTGATGCTCCTCATAAAGCTGTCGCTGCTGTGAAGGTTCTAGGTGACATCACAAATCCCTATGGTTACATACACAACAAAGCTGGGTTGTTGTTGTTTACACTCTGCAAGGCCTGTGGAAGTGAGTGACATCATAGCACTGTAGTTCTGAGGGTTCTAGATGGATGCAACAATCTCCTGTTGCTTCTATGAAGGCCATAATAGACGACATCACCAAACAGCTCCATAGTCACATACACAGCAAAGGAGAGATGTTGTTTACACCTAGTGATGTCAGTGGTATTGAGTGACATCACAGCACAGTGCTAAGGCTCCTGGGCCTGGACACAGCAGCGGCTGCAATATCTCAACGGAGAATACGTTTATATATATGTGTGTGTGTGCGCGTATATATATATATATATATATATATATATATATATATATATATTCTCCGCCGAAATCACTTTTAAACCCATTTCCACCTTTTTTTCCCTTCTCTTCCTCTTACTTTTTTTTCACGTTTTTTTACGTTTTTCTCCTTTTCGCCTCTTTTCTGGGCGTATTATTCTTCTTTTTCTTCTTTTTTTTCGTCTAATGCATACCCCATCAGTGCAGCAATGCTTATTCAATACCGCCAGCAGATGGAGACACTGGGGGATAATTTTCTAAGGATTTATACTGATTTTTCCTGTCTGAATTTGTCGCACAGAAAGTTGCAGGCCAAATATGTGTGACATTTCTGCGACTTTAGCTTCTAGAGCATTTTTACAACATTATACATAGGTGCTGAATACATAAAAAGCGACTGTTCAGCGACAGACAAGTCGCATCGGCTGAAAGTAGGCCAGAATGTCAGTCCATGTTGGAGCAGGTTTAGATACAGTCTAAAGCATAGATCTCAAAGTCTGTGCACAGAATTTAGCAAGGGCCTCGCACCTTCTGATGCATCAGGTAGGTGCACAATAGCATAGCCTAACCCTCTGTACTTTGGTCTATATTGATGCGGGACATAGACAGCCAGCTGATGACCAATCCATTAGTGCAATGGATGGCTGGAAGCATTTGTCTTTGCCTTTGCAATACCACAGAAGCAATGCATGGTCAATGTACAGCAATGACACACCTGTGTGAACAGCCAGGAGACCCCCCCCCCCCATGTTATGTTACATAGTTACATAGTTAGTACGGTCGAAAAAAGACATATGTCCATCAAGTTCAACCAGGGAATTAAGGGGTAGGGGTGTGGCGCGATATTGGGGAAGGGATGAGATTTTATATTTCTTCATAAGCATTAATCTTATTTTGTCAATTAGGAACATTCAGCACCCACCCGCTATCAAGGCAGCTGCCTATCATGTCATGCCCTACCTGCACAGGTGTGCTGGCTACTCAAATGATCCAATTAAGGAGGCCATTTAGTCAGCAGCAGCAGAAGTCCTGTGCCTGGACGCTCCAACAGCGGCCAGACACAAGCAGAAGCAGAAGCAGCAGCAGCACCACCTTTTGTTTTTTGGCTGCAGCAGCAGCAGCAGCAAGGCCCACAGGGCTGGCTAGCTGGCTAGCCAGCAAGCAGGTAGCAATGAAAGTAGGAATCTTTCTTTTTAACCCTGTAAGGGGGTGGTGCACTGTACCCGAAGATACTGCCATATCGGGTCAATGCATAGGGCGACGGAAGCAAGCTTCGAAATCGGCCCCCGTTCTCAAAAATCCATTTAATATATGGTCCCCAGATAGGGGACGTATCAGATATTAAACTGATAAGAACAGATACTACACTTGATCTTAGCCAAAAGGCCGAGAAGCGATAACCGTGAAAGGGGCGGGCCCAACAAGGTCCCCTTCATGGGCACTATCACTGCTTGCTGTCAGGGAGGCTGCCAGACAATTTTCCATGCACACTCTGGGCTGGGGGGCAGTCAACCACCAGTACACACAGCAGAACCTAAACCCATACCATTATTGCTAAGCAGCAAGACAGGGGCCCATTGCACTCCCACGGGGCCTTTTTAAATGCAATCCATAACCCGGATTTGCCAGGAACCCTTCTTACTCCTCCTACTTGCATGTGACACTGGGCTTAGGATCTGCATAGGAAACACACACACAAGCACACACCTACCTTTGTTGCCTGCAGATGCCTCCTTGGCTGTCCCCAAACGGTATCAAACCAACACCCACGGGAAGCTGTAAGCATAGAGGACATGCCTGCACCCCATTGGACTTACCTGTGTGGGTTAAACCCGGGTTATTTGACAACCTATGGCGGTGATGGTTCTGCTCAGGCAGAGCAGTGCTGATGCTCCTCATAAAGCTGTCGCTGCTGTGAAGGTTCTAGGTGACATCACAAATCCCTATGGTTACATACACAACAAAGCTGGGTTGTTGTTGTTTACACTCTGCAAGGCCTGTGGAAGTGAGTGACATCATAGCACTGTAGTTCTGAGGGTTCTAGATGGATGCAACAATCTCCTGTTGCTTCTATGAAGGCCATAATAGACGACATCACCAAACAGCTCCATAGTCACATACACAGCAAAGGAGAGATGTTGTTTACACCTAGTGATGTCAGTGGTATTGAGTGACATCACAGCACAGTGCTAAGGCTCCTGGGCCTGGACACAGCAGCGGCTGCAATATCTCAACGGAGAATACGTTTATATATATGTGTGTGTGTGCGCGTATATATATATATATATATATATATATATATATATATATATATATTCTCCGCCGAAATCACTTTTAAACCCATTTCCACCTTTTTTTCCCTTCTCTTCCTCTTACTTTTTTTTCACGTTTTTTTACGTTTTTCTCCTTTTCGCCTCTTTTCTGGGCGTATTATTCTTCTTTTTCTTCTTTTTTTTCGTCTAATGCATACCCCATCAGTGCAGCAATGCTTATTCAATACCGCCAGCAGATGGAGACACTGGGGGATAATTTTCTAAGGATTTATACTGATTTTTCCTGTCTGAATTTGTCGCACAGAAAGTTGCAGGCCAAATATGTGTGACATTTCTGCGACTTTAGCTTCTAGAGCATTTTTACAACATTATACATAGGTGCTGAATACATAAAAAGCGACTGTTCAGCGACAGACAAGTCGCATCGGCTGAAAGTAGGCCAGAATGTCAGTCCATGTTGGAGCAGGTTTAGATACAGTCTAAAGCATAGATCTCAAAGTCTGTGCACAGAATTTAGCAAGGGCCTCGCACCTTCTGATGCATCAGGTAGGTGCACAATAGCATAGCCTAACCCTCTGTACTTTGGTCTATATTGATGCGGGACATAGACAGCCAGCTGATGACCAATCCATTAGTGCAATGGATGGCTGGAAGCATTTGTCTTTGCCTTTGCAATACCACAGAAGCAATGCATGGTCAATGTACAGCAATGACACACCTGTGTGAACAGCCAGGAGACCCCCCCCCCCCCATGTTATGTTACATAGTTACATAGTTAGTACGGTCGAAAAAAGACATATGTCCATCAAGTTCAACCAGGGAATTAAGGGGTAGGGGTGTGGCGCGATATTGGGGAAGGGATGAGATTTTATATTTCTTCATAAGCATTAATCTTATTTTGTCAATTAGGAACATTCAGCACCCACCCGCTATCAAGGCAGCTGCCTATCATGTCATGCCCTACCTGCACAGGTGTGCTGGCTACTCAAATGATCCAATTAAGGAGGCCATTTAGTCAGCAGCAGCAGAAGTCCTGTGCCTGGACGCTCCAACAGCGGCCAGACACAAGCAGAAGCAGAAGCAGAAGCAGCACCACCTTTTGTTTTTTGGCTGCAGCAGCAGCAGCAGCAAGGCCCACAGGGCTGGCTAGCTGGCTAGCCAGCAAGCAGGTAGCAATGAAAGTAGGAATCTTTCTTTTTAACCCTGTAAGGGGGTGGTGCACTGTACCCGAAGATACTGCCATATCGGGTCAATGCATAGGGCGACGGAAGCAAGCTTCGAAATCGGCCCCCGTTCTCAAAAATCCATTTAATATATGGTCCCCAGATAGGGGACGTATCAGATATTAAACTGATAAGAACAGATACTACACTTGATCTTAGCCAAAAGGCCGAGAAGCGATAACCGTGAAAGGGGCGGGCCCAACAAGGTCCCCTTCATGGGCACTATCACTGCTTGCTGTCAGGGAGGCTGCCAGACAATTTTCCATGCACACTCTGGGCTGGGGGGCAGTCAACCACCAGTACACACAGCAGAACCTAAACCCATACCATTATTGCTAAGCAGCAAGACAGGGGCCCATTGCACTCCCACGGGGCCTTTTTAAATGCAATCCATAACCCGGATTTGCCAGGAACCCTTCTTACTCCTCCTACTTGCATGTGACACTGGGCTTAGGATCTGCATAGGAAACACACACACAAGCACACACCTACCTTTGTTGCCTGCAGATGCCTCCTTGGCTGTCCCCAAACGGTATCAAACCAACACCCACGGGAAGCTGTAAGCATAGAGGACATGCCTGCACCCCATTGGACTTACCTGTGTGGGTTAAACCCGGGTTATTTGACAACCTATGGCGGTGATGGTTCTGCTCAGGCAGAGCAGTGCTGATGCTCCTCATAAAGCTGTCGCTGCTGTGAAGGTTCTAGGTGACATCACAAATCCCTATGGTTACATACACAACAAAGCTGGGTTGTTGTTGTTTACACTCTGCAAGGCCTGTGGAAGTGAGTGACATCATAGCACTGTAGTTCTGAGGGTTCTAGATGGATGCAACAATCTCCTGTTGCTTCTATGAAGGCCATAATAGACGACATCACCAAACAGCTCCATAGTCACATACACAGCAAAGGAGAGATGTTGTTTACACCTAGTGATGTCAGTGGTATTGAGTGACATCACAGCACAGTGCTAAGGCTCCTGGGCCTGGACACAGCAGCGGCTGCAATATCTCAACGGAGAATACGTTTATATATATGTGTGTGTGTGCGCGTATATATATATATATATATATATATATATATATATATATATATATATTCTCCGCCGAAATCACTTTTAAACCCATTTCCACCTTTTTTTCCCTTCTCTTCCTCTTACTTTTTTTTCACGTTTTTTTACGTTTTTCTCCTTTTCGCCTCTTTTCTGGGCGTATTATTCTTCTTTTTCTTCTTTTTTTTCGTCTAATGCATACCCCATCAGTGCAGCAATGCTTATTCAATACCGCCAGCAGATGGAGACACTGGGGGATAATTTTCTAAGGATTTATACTGATTTTTCCTGTCTGAATTTGTCGCACAGAAAGTTGCAGGCCAAATATGTGTGACATTTCTGCGACTTTAGCTTCTAGAGCATTTTTACAACATTATACATAGGTGCTGAATACATAAAAAGCGACTGTTCAGCGACAGACAAGTCGCATCGGCTGAAAGTAGGCCAGAATGTCAGTCCATGTTGGAGCAGGTTTAGATACAGTCTAAAGCATAGATCTCAAAGTCTGTGCACAGAATTTAGCAAGGGCCTCGCACCTTCTGATGCATCAGGTAGGTGCACAATAGCATAGCCTAACCCTCTGTACTTTGGTCTATATTGATGCGGGACATAGACAGCCAGCTGATGACCAATCCATTAGTGCAATGGATGGCTGGAAGCATTTGTCTTTGCCTTTGCAATACCACAGAAGCAATGCATGGTCAATGTACAGCAATGACACACCTGTGTGAACAGCCAGGAGACCCCCCCCCCCCCATGTTATGTTACATAGTTACATAGTTAGTACGGTCGAAAAAAGACATATGTCCATCAAGTTCAACCAGGGAATTAAGGGGTAGGGGTGTGGCGCGATATTGGGGAAGGGATGGATTTTATATTTCTTCATAAGCATTAATCTTATTTTGTCAATTAGGAACATTCAGCACCCACCCGCTATCAAGGCAGCTGCCTATCATGTCATGCCCTACCTGCACAGGTGTGCTGGCTACTCAAATGATCCAATTAAGGAGGCCATTTAGTCAGCAGCAGCAGAAGTCCTGTGCCTGGACGCTCCAACAGCGGCCAGACACAAGCAGAAGCAGAAGCAGCAGCAGCACCACCTTTTGTTTTTTGGCTGCAGCAGCAGCAGCAGCAAGGCCCACAGGGCTGGCTAGCTGGCTAGCCAGCAAGCAGGTAGCAATGAAAGTAGGAATCTTTCTTTTTAACCCTGTAAGGGGGTGGTGCACTGTACCCGAAGATACTGCCATATCGGGTCAATGCATAGGGCGACGGAAGCAAGCTTCGAAATCGGCCCCCGTTCTCAAAAATCCATTTAATATATGGTCCCCAGATAGGGGACGTATCAGATATTAAACTGATAAGAACAGATACTACACTTGATCTTAGCCAAAAGGCCGAGAAGCGATAACCGTGAAAGGGGCGGGCCCAACAAGGTCCCCTTCATGGGCACTATCACTGCTTGCTGTCAGGGAGGCTGCCAGACAATTTTCCATGCACACTCTGGGCTGGGGGGCAGTCAACCACCAGTACACACAGCAGAACCTAAACCCATACCATTATTGCTAAGCAGCAAGACAGGGGCCCATTGCACTCCCACGGGGCCTTTTTAAATGCAATCCATAACCCGGATTTGCCAGGAACCCTTCTTACTCCTCCTACTTGCATGTGACACTGGGCTTAGGATCTGCATAGGAAACACACACACAAGCACACACCTACCTTTGTTGCCTGCAGATGCCTCCTTGGCTGTCCCCAAACGGTATCAAACCAACACCCACGGGAAGCTGTAAGCATAGAGGACATGCCTGCACCCCATTGGACTTACCTGTGTGGGTTAAACCCGGGTTATTTGACAACCTATGGCGGTGATGGTTCTGCTCAGGCAGAGCAGTGCTGATGCTCCTCATAAAGCTGTCGCTGCTGTGAAGGTTCTAGGTGACATCACAAATCCCTATGGTTACATACACAACAAAGCTGGGTTGTTGTTGTTTACACTCTGCAAGGCCTGTGGAAGTGAGTGACATCATAGCACTGTAGTTCTGAGGGTTCTAGATGGATGCAACAATCTCCTGTTGCTTCTATGAAGGCCATAATAGACGACATCACCAAACAGCTCCATAGTCACATACACAGCAAAGGAGAGATGTTGTTTACACCTAGTGATGTCAGTGGTATTGAGTGACATCACAGCACAGTGCTAAGGCTCCTGGGCCTGGACACAGCAGCGGCTGCAATATCTCAACGGAGAATACGTTTATATATATGTGTGTGTGTGCGCGTATATATATATATATATATATATATATATATATATATATATATATTCTCCGCCGAAATCACTTTTAAACCCATTTCCACCTTTTTTTCCCTTCTCTTCCTCTTACTTTTTTTTCACGTTTTTTTACGTTTTTCTCCTTTTCGCCTCTTTTCTGGGCGTATTATTCTTCTTTTTCTTCTTTTTTTTCGTCTAATGCATACCCCATCAGTGCAGCAATGCTTATTCAATACCGCCAGCAGATGGAGACACTGGGGGATAATTTTCTAAGGATTTATACTGATTTTTCCTGTCTGAATTTGTCGCACAGAAAGTTGCAGGCCAAATATGTGTGACATTTCTGCGACTTTAGCTTCTAGAGCATTTTTACAACATTATACATAGGTGCTGAATACATAAAAAGCGACTGTTCAGCGACAGACAAGTCGCATCGGCTGAAAGTAGGCCAGAATGTCAGTCCATGTTGGAGCAGGTTTAGATACAGTCTAAAGCATAGATCTCAAAGTCTGTGCACAGAATTTAGCAAGGGCCTCGCACCTTCTGATGCATCAGGTAGGTGCACAATAGCATAGCCTAACCCTCTGTACTTTGGTCTATATTGATGCGGGACATAGACAGCCAGCTGATGACCAATCCATTAGTGCAATGGATGGCTGGAAGCATTTGTCTTTGCCTTTGCAATACCACAGAAGCAATGCATGGTCAATGTACAGCAATGACACACCTGTGTGAACAGCCAGGAGACCCCCCCCCCCCCATGTTATGTTACATAGTTACATAGTTAGTACGGTCGAAAAAAGACATATGTCCATCAAGTTCAACCAGGGAATTAAGGGGTAGGGGTGTGGCGCGATATTGGGGAAGGGATGAGATTTTATATTTCTTCATAAGCATTAATCTTATTTTGTCAATTAGGAACATTCAGCACCCACCCGCTATCAAGGCAGCTGCCTATCATGTCATGCCCTACCTGCACAGGTGTGCTGGCTACTCAAATGATCCAATTAAGGAGGCCATTTAGTCAGCAGCAGCAGAAGTCCTGTGCCTGGACGCTCCAACAGCGGCCAGACACAAGCAGAAGCAGAAGCAGCAGCAGCACCACCTTTTGTTTTTTGGCTGCAGCAGCAGCAGCAGCAAGGCCCACAGGGCTGGCTAGCTGGCTAGCCAGCAAGCAGGTAGCAATGAAAGTAGGAATCTTTCTTTTTAACCCTGTAAGGGGGTGGTGCACTGTACCCGAAGATACTGCCATATCGGGTCAATGCATAGGGCGACGGAAGCAAGCTTCGAAATCGGCCCCCGTTCTCAAAAATCCATTTAATATATGGTCCCCAGATAGGGGACGTATCAGATATTAAACTGATAAGAACAGATACTACACTTGATCTTAGCCAAAAGGCCGAGAAGCGATAACCGTGAAAGGGGCGGGCCCAACAAGGTCCCCTTCATGGGCACTATCACTGCTTGCTGTCAGGGAGGCTGCCAGACAATTTTCCATGCACACTCTGGGCTGGGGGGCAGTCAACCACCAGTACACACAGCAGAACCTAAACCCATACCATTATTGCTAAGCAGCAAGACAGGGGCCCATTGCACTCCCACGGGGCCTTTTTAAATGCAATCCATAACCCGGATTTGCCAGGAACCCTTCTTACTCCTCCTACTTGCATGTGACACTGGGCTTAGGATCTGCATAGGAAACACACACACAAGCACACACCTACCTTTGTTGCCTGCAGATGCCTCCTTGGCTGTCCCCAAACGGTATCAAACCAACACCCACGGGAAGCTGTAAGCATAGAGGACATGCCTGCACCCCATTGGACTTACCTGTGTGGGTTAAACCCGGGTTATTTGACAACCTATGGCGGTGATGGTTCTGCTCAGGCAGAGCAGTGCTGATGCTCCTCATAAAGCTGTCGCTGCTGTGAAGGTTCTAGGTGACATCACAAATCCCTATGGTTACATACACAAGTTTACACTCTGCAAGGCCTGTGGAAGTGAGTGACATCATAGCACTGTAGTTCTGAGGGTTCTAGATGGATGCAACAATCTCCTGTTGCTTCTATGAAGGCCATAATAGACGACATCACCAAACAGCTCCATAGTCACATACACAGCAAAGGAGAGATGTTGTTTACACCTAGTGATGTCAGTGGTATTGAGTGACATCACAGCACAGTGCTAAGGCTCCTGGGCCTGGACACAGCAGCGGCTGCAATATCTCAACGGAGAATACGTTTATATATATGTGTGTGTGTGCGCGTATATATATATATATATATATATATATATATATATATATATATTTCTCCGCCGAAATCACTTTTAAACCCATTTCCACCTTTTTTTCCCTTCTCTTCCTCTTACTTTTTTTTCACGTTTTTTTACGTTTTTCTCCTTTTCGCCTCTTTTCTGGGCGTATTATTCTTCTTTTTCTTCTTTTTTTTCGTCTAATGCATACCCCATCAGTGCAGCAATGCTTATTCAATACCGCCAGCAGATGGAGACACTGGGGGATAATTTTCTAAGGATTTATACTGATTTTTCCTGTCTGAATTTGTCGCACAGAAAGTTGCAGGCCAAATATGTGTGACATTTCTGCGACTTTAGCTTCTAGAGCATTTTTACAACATTATACATAGGTGCTGAATACATAAAAAGCGACTGTTCAGCGACAGACAAGTCGCATCGGCTGAAAGTAGGCCAGAATGTCAGTCCATGTTGGAGCAGGTTTAGATACAGTCTAAAGCATAGATCTCAAAGTCTGTGCACAGAATTTAGCAAGGGCCTCGCACCTTCTGATGCATCAGGTAGGTGCACAATAGCATAGCCTAACCCTCTGTACTTTGGTCTATATTGATGCGGGACATAGACAGCCAGCTGATGACCAATCCATTAGTGCAATGGATGGCTGGAAGCATTTGTCTTTGCCTTTGCAATACCACAGAAGCAATGCATGGTCAATGTACAGCAATGACACACCTGTGTGAACAGCCAGGAGACCCCCACCCCCCCCATGTTATGTTACATAGTTACATAGTTAGTACGGTCGAAAAAAGACATATGTCCATCAAGTTCAACCAGGGAATTAAGGGGTAGGGGTGTGGCGCGATATTGGGGAAGGGATGAGATTTTATATTTCTTCATAAGCATTAATCTTATTTTGTCAATTAGGAACATTCAGCACCCACCCGCTATCAAGGCAGCTGCCTATCATGTCATGCCCTACCTGCACAGGTGTGCTGGCTACTCAAATGATCCAATTAAGGAGGCCATTTAGTCAGCAGCAGCAGAAGTCCTGTGCCTGGACGCTCCAACAGCGGCCAGACACAAGCAGAAGCAGAAGCAGCAGCAGCACCACCTTTTGTTTTTTGGCTGCAGCAGCAGCAGCAGCAAGGCCCACAGGGCTGGCTAGCTGGCTAGCCAGCAAGCAGGTAGCAATGAAAGTAGGAATCTTTCTTTTTAACCCTGTAAGGGGGTGGTGCACTGTACCCGAAGATACTGCCATATCGGGTCAATGCATAGGGCGACGGAAGCAAGCTTCGAAATCGGCCCCCGTTCTCAAAAATCCATTTAATATATGGTCCCCAGATAGGGGACGTATCAGATATTAAACTGATAAGAACAGATACTACACTTGATCTTAGCCAAAAGGCCGAGAAGCGATAACCGTGAAAGGGGCGGGCCCAACAAGGTCCCCTTCATGGGCACTATCACTGCTTGCTGTCAGGGAGGCTGCCAGACAATTTTCCATGCACACTCTGGGCTGGGGGGCAGTCAACCACCAGTACACACAGCAGAACCTAAACCCATACCATTATTGCTAAGCAGCAAGACAGGGGCCCATTGCACTCCCACGGGGCCTTTTTAAATGCAATCCATAACCCGGATTTGCCAGGAACCCTTCTTACTCCTCCTACTTGCATGTGACACTGGGCTTAGGATCTGCATAGGAAACACACACACAAGCACACACCTACCTTTGTTGCCTGCAGATGCCTCCTTGGCTGTCCCCAAACGGTATCAAACCAACACCCACGGGAAGCTGTAAGCATAGAGGACATGCCTGCACCCCATTGGACTTACCTGTGTGGGTTAAACCCGGGTTATTTGACAACCTATGGCGGTGATGGTTCTGCTCAGGCAGAGCAGTGCTGATGCTCCTCATAAAGCTGTCGCTGCTGTGAAGGTTCTAGGTGACATCACAAATCCCTATGGTTACATACACAACAAAGCTGGGTTGTTGTTGTTTACACTCTGCAAGGCCTGTGGAAGTGAGTGACATCATAGCACTGTAGTTCTGAGGGTTCTAGATGGATGCAACAATCTCCTGTTGCTTCTATGAAGGCCATAATAGACGACATCACCAAACAGCTCCATAGTCACATACACAGCAAAGGAGAGATGTTGTTTACACCTAGTGATGTCAGTGGTATTGAGTGACATCACAGCACAGTGCTAAGGCTCCTGGGCCTGGACACAGCAGCGGCTGCAATATCTCAACGGAGAATACGTTTATATATATGTGTGTGTGTGCGCGTATATATATATATATATATATATATATATATATATATATATTTCTCCGCCGAAATCACTTTTAAACCCATTTCCACCTTTTTTTCCCTTCTCTTCCTCTTACTTTTTTTTCACGTTTTTTTACGTTTTTCTCCTTTTCGCCTCTTTTCTGGGCGTATTATTCTTCTTTTTCTTCTTTTTTTTCGTCTAATGCATACCCCATCAGTGCAGCAATGCTTATTCAATACCGCCAGCAGATGGAGACACTGGGGGATAATTTTCTAAGGATTTATACTGATTTTTCCTGTCTGAATTTGTCGCACAGAAAGTTGCAGGCCAAATATGTGTGACATTTCTGCGACTTTAGCTTCTAGAGCATTTTTACAACATTATACATAGGTGCTGAATACATAAAAAGCGACTGTTCAGCGACAGACAAGTCGCATCGGCTGAAAGTAGGCCAGAATGTCAGTCCATGTTGGAGCAGGTTTAGATACAGTCTAAAGCATAGATCTCAAAGTCTGTGCACAGAATTTAGCAAGGGCCTCGCACCTTCTGATGCATCAGGTAGGTGCACAATAGCATAGCCTAACCCTCTGTACTTTGGTCTATATTGATGCGGGACATAGACAGCCAGCTGATGACCAATCCATTAGTGCAATGGATGGCTGGAAGCATTTGTCTTTGCCTTTGCAATACCACAGAAGCAATGCATGGTCAATGTACAGCAATGACACACCTGTGTGAACAGCCAGGAGACCCCCCCCCCCCATGTTATGTTACATAGTTACATAGTTAGTACGGTCGAAAAAAGACATATGTCCATCAAGTTCAACCAGGGAATTAAGGGGTAGGGTTGTGGCGTGATATTGGGGAAGGGATGAGATTTTATATTTCTTCATAAGCATTAATCTTATTTTGTCAATTAGGAACATTCAGCACCCACCCGCTATCAAGGCAGCTGCCTATCATGTCATGCCCTACCTGCACAGGTGTGCTGGCTACTCAAATGATCCAATTAAGGAGGCCATTTAGTCAGCAGCAGCAGAAGTCCTGTGCCTGGACGCTCCAACAGCGGCCAGACACAAGCAGAAGCAGAAGCAGCAGCAGCACCACCTTTTGTTTTTTGGCTGCAGCAGCAGCAGCAGCAAGGCCCACAGGGCTGGCTAGCTGGCTAGCCAGCAAGCAGGTAGCAATGAAAGTAGGAATCTTTCTTTTTAACCCTGTAAGGGGGTGGTGCACTGTACCCGAAGATACTGCCATATCGGGTCAATGCATAGGGCGACGGAAGCAAGCTTCGAAATCGGCCCCCGTTCTCAAAAATCCATTTAATATATGGTCCCCAGATAGGGGACGTATCAGATATTAAACTGATAAGAACAGATACTACACTTGATCTTAGCCAAAAGGCCGAGAAGCGATAACCGTGAAAGGGGCGGGCCCAACAAGGTCCCCTTCATGGGCACTATCACTGCTTGCTGTCAGGGAGGCTGCCAGACAATTTTCCATGCACACTCTGGGCTGGGGGGCAGTCAACCACCAGTACACACAGCAGAACCTAAACCCATACCATTATTGCTAAGCAGCAAGACAGGGGCCCATTGCACTCCCACGGGGCCTTTTTAAATGCAATCCATAACCCGGATTTGCCAGGAACCCTTCTTACTCCTCCTACTTGCATGTGACACTGGGCTTAGGATCTGCATAGGAAACACACACACAAGCACACACCTACCTTTGTTGCCTGCAGATGCCTCCTTGGCTGTCCCCAAACGGTATCAAACCAACACCCACGGGAAGCTGTAAGCATAGAGGACATGCCTGCACCCCATTGGACTTACCTGTGTGGGTTAAACCCGGGTTATTTGACAACCTATGGCGGTGATGGTTCTGCTCAGGCAGAGCAGTGCTGATGCTCCTCATAAAGCTGTCGCTGCTGTGAAGGTTCTAGGTGACATCACAAATCCCTATGGTTACATACACAACAAAGCTGGGTTGTTGTTGTTTACACTCTGCAAGGCCTGTGGAAGTGAGTGACATCATAGCACTGTAGTTCTGAGGGTTCTAGATGGATGCAACAATCTCCTGTTGCTTCTATGAAGGCCATAATAGACGACATCACCAAACAGCTCCATAGTCACATACACAGCAAAGGAGAGATGTTGTTTACACCTAGTGATGTCAGTGGTATTGAGTGACATCACAGCACAGTGCTAAGGCTCCTGGGCCTGGACACAGCAGCGGCTGCAATATCTCAACGGAGAATACGTTTATATATATGTGTGTGTGTGCGCGTATATATATATATATATATATATATATATATATATATATATATATTTCTCCGCCGAAATCACTTTTAAACCCATTTCCACCTTTTTTTCCCTTCTCTTCCTCTTACTTTTTTTTCACGTTTTTTTACGTTTTTCTCCTTTTCGCCTCTTTTCTGGGCGTATTATTCTTCTTTTTCTTCTTTTTTTTCGTCTAATGCATACCCCATCAGTGCAGCAATGCTTATTCAATACCGCCAGCAGATGGAGACACTGGGGGATAATTTTCTAAGGATTTATACTGATTTTTCCTGTCTGAATTTGTCGCACAGAAAGTTGCAGGCCAAATATGTGTGACATTTCTGCGACTTTAGCTTCTAGAGCATTTTTACAACATTATACATAGGTGCTGAATACATAAAAAGCGACTGTTCAGCGACAGACAAGTCGCATCGGCTGAAAGTAGGCCAGAATGTCAGTCCATGTTGGAGCAGGTTTAGATACAGTCTAAAGCATAGATCTCAAAGTCTGTGCACAGAATTTAGCAAGGGCCTCGCACCTTCTGATGCATCAGGTAGGTGCACAATAGCATAGCCTAACCCTCTGTACTTTGGTCTATATTGATGCGGGACATAGACAGCCAGCTGATGACCAATCCATTAGTGCAATGGATGGCTGGAAGCATTTGTCTTTGCCTTTGCAATACCACAGAAGCAATGCATGGTCAATGTACAGCAATGACACACCTGTGTGAACAGCCAGGAGACCCCCCCCCCCCATGTTATGTTACATAGTTACATAGTTAGTACGGTCGAAAAAAGACATATGTCCATCAAGTTCAACCAGGGAATTAAGGGGTAGGGGTGTGGCGCGATATTGGGGAAGGGATGAGATTTTATATTTCTTCATAAGCATTAATCTTATTTTGTCAATTAGGAACATTCAGCACCCACCCGCTATCAAGGCAGCTGCCTATCATGTCATGCCCTACCTGCACAGGTGTGCTGGCTACTCAAATGATCCAATTAAGGAGGCCATTTAGTCAGCAGCAGCAGAAGTCCTGTGCCTGGACGCTCCAACAGCGGCCAGACACAAGCAGAAGCAGAAGCAGCAGCAGCACCACCTTTTGTTTTTTGGCTGCAGCAGCAGCAGCAGCAAGGCCCACAGGGCTGGCTAGCTGGCTAGCCAGCAAGCAGGTAGCAATGAAAGTAGGAATCTTTCTTTTTAACCCTGTAAGGGGGTGGTGCACTGTACCCGAAGATACTGCCATATCGGGTCAATGCATAGGGCGACGGAAGCAAGCTTCGAAATCGGCCCCCGTTCTCAAAAATCCATTTAATATATGGTCCCCAGATAGGGGACGTATCAGATATTAAACTGATAAGAACAGATTTTTTAACTTGGCTACCCCTGAGGGGTATCTTTTTATTTAGAATTCATAACATTTTACAAAGTGCATTACGATTTATAAATATAATTTTTTTTCAATAAAAACAAATTTTGATAATAAAATCACATATAACAATAAAAGTTCACATAAATACAATCATAATACACTTAAAATGGGCACTTGGTGGCTTTACAAAAGGGCGTTCCATTCATTAAAATACCATTTTCTAGCTAATAAAGGATAATATTTCTTGTCTAATAAAAAGTACTGGTACATATCACTAAAACAAAGAGCTAAAACATCATTCACAGATAAAATCTCATGTTTAAAAAGTAAAATGTTTCTGGCATTCCATAGAGCTGCTTTAACACAGTTTATGATCTTCCATGCCATTGTCTCTTGAGTCCGTATTGGGCATTCCAGACATCCATAAAAAACAGCTGCAGAGTTTAAGTCCTTTATTTCTGTTATCTTCTTCACCAGAGGGAGTATTTTAGTCCATATCCTTTTTGCATAAAAACAAGTCCAGAAAAGGTGGTACACGGTCTCGGGTTCCTGGCAGCCCTCCCTCGGGCATACTGCAGTGTTGGCCATCCTTCTTCGGTGCTGGAATGCCCGGCATGGAAGACACTCGTGTATGCAGCTCCAGGCCAGATCTTTCTGTGAATTAAAAAGATAAATCATATTTGCCATCTTCCATATTTTCCTGCATTTCTCTTCATTAAAATTATTCACAGGGGCAATAAAACCACTTTCTTTAATATATTTTAACATTTTTTTGCTATTAGTTACTTCATTAATACTTTTTCCGTTAAAGTTGTACAAGTTGAAAATTTTCTCTAAAATCTTGTATTGTTGGGGAAGATTAAAAGCATAAGGACAGCTTAAAACAGTTTTAAACCACCCATTCCTCCTCATAAAAAAACCTGTATTAAAACGGATAAAATATGACCAGTAACTATCCTTAAAAAGTGTGCTAACACACATGCTAAAAAACTTGGTAAAAAGGAACGCCCTGATGTCGGGGAAGTCCTTTCCACCCATACCCTTTGGCATCATGACGATCTCTCTTCTCAATTTTTCACTCTTGGAGCTCCATAAAAAGGTAAAACATGCTTTAATAATTTTATTTAAAATCATTTCGGGGGGTGGAAAGACCATGCCAAGATACAATAAAATGGGTAAAATCACCATCTTTGTAACTAAAACCTTCCCCTCCATCGTTAGCTTTCTCATGTTCCACATACAAATTTTTGTGTTTATTTTTTGAGCCACCAAGTCCCAGCTATTAAAACCATTGTTTGACTCACTGAAGGAGACCCCTAAAATCTGCACAGACTCAGACACAGGAATGGGTAAATCCCTTAAAAACAGTCCTCCTATATTTAAAACACTGCTTTTATTAAAATTTACCTTAAAACCGGAGGCACAACAAAAAAATTCAACTTGCTTTAGGGCTTTTTGAAGCGATGGGGTGTCCCTTCCAAGCACTGCCACATCGTCCATGTACCCCACTACTTTAGCCTCTAGTCCCCCTCCTCCCGGCAGGGGGACCCCTCTTATTTGCTTATCTCTCCTCAAGGTGCATAGTAGAGGCTCAAGCGCACATATGAAAAGTAGTGGGGACAAAGGACACCCCTGCTTCACTCCGGAATTTAAAATCACATCCTGTGTCTTAAAACCGTTAACTAAAATCTTGCTTGTGCAGTTTTTATAAAAGGCCTTAAGAGACAATAAAAAGCCTTCAGGTATACCCATTTTCTCTAAAACCTTAAAAAGATAAAAATGTGACACTCTGTCAAAAGCCTTCTCGAAGTCTAAGGATAAAATGGCTAGTTTTCCGTTTCTAGACTTTGTGTCACTAATCACATCTTTTAAAAGGTTAAGATTTTCCCATATGCTCCTCCCAGGCACCCCACAGACCTGATTTGAATGGATTATTTTCTCTATTACACTTTTTAATCTATTTGCGCACAGTTTTGCCATCACTTTGTAGTCACAGTTGAGGAGGGTGATTGGTCTCCAGTTCTTTAGATCTGACCGGTCTCCCTTTTTGAACAGCAGGGAGACATCACCCTTCCTCCATGAACCTGGGAGGGCTTTTGTTTTAAATACTTCTGTAAAAAGGGAAAAAAGGTCATCTTTTAAAACACCATAAAAAATGACATAAAACTCAATGGGTATACCGTCAGGACCAGGCACCTTACCGGATTTAAAACTCCTGATCGTCTCTAAAACCTCCTGTTCCGAGATCTCCCTCTGTAAAAGAAACTGGGACACAGGGTCTAAAACATTGGTAATCTCCTTCAATGAGTCATTCATAAAATCAATATCAATATTTTTTGTATTAAAAAGATCCGCATAAAATGAATGTACCCTTTTTAAAATACCCTGTACATCTTTTTCTCCTTGTATATTATCAATTAAAACCTTTTTATCCGTTACTTTCTTAAAAAAGTACCTGGAGCAGGTCTCGTTCTCTTCAAGGTGCTTTATTTTGGATCTGAAAATTATCTCTTTTCCCTTCTGCTCCAGGCACTGTTTTATTTCTTTTTTTAAGTCAGTAATTTCTCTATAAACCTCTATACCATTGTCTCTGAATTTGTACAGGGTTTGCAGACGGGTATTTAGAAGGGAGTAAAACTCACGCTTCTCTTTAGCTCTAGAGATCCCTACTCTAATAAAAAACTCTTTTATTTTTATTTTCATTTTCTCCCACCATATACTGATGGGAGTGTTAGGATCTCTTACCCGTCTGCAGTCCTTGTAGAAGTTGATAAAATCGGATAAAACCTGCGGATCTTCTAAAAGGGATACATTCATCTTCCAGGCATTCCTCCCAGTCTTTTTTCTAAAATCACTCTTCACCTTAAAAGATAAAAGTTTGTGATCAGAAAAAACATTGGTTAAAACATCACACTTAAAAGGCAGTACTTGATAAGAACAGAAGATAAAATCGATCCTGGAGCTGCAGTTTGCGTTGCTCCAGGTCACACCGTCTCTTTCTGGTAAAATACTATTGCATTTCTTAAAAACATCAGTAAGTCTAAAATCAATAATCATATTTTTTAACATAGAAGATGTTTTATCATAGTTTCTACTTACTGAATTGGTAAAACGGTGCTCCCCCCTTAAAATACAATTAAAATCACCTGCTAAAATAAGAGGTTCAGAATCATTGATAAAAAGGGGTAAAATCTCTAACATCCGTGCTCTATCATTTTTATTGGGTGAACCATAAAAATTTAAAAACTGCCATTTAATACCATCAATAAAAGCTTTAACCAATAAAATTCTGCCTGGTAAAATCTCATGAATAAAATCAATAAAAGCATTTCCTTTAAAAAGTATGGCGACCCCTGCTGATCTGGATTCGTTAGATCCAGACCAGACTGATGGACCGTGTACCCAATCTTTTTTATACTTTTCATAATTTAAACTATGCGGGATGCCGCACTCCTGCAGGAAAACCACAGAAGCAGCAAAAATAGACAAGTAGTTAAAAAGGGCAACCCGTTTCGCTCGTGAACTTATACTTCTTACATTCATAGACAATCCGGACAACTCAGCCATTGGAGATGTAAAAAAAAGGGAGGCTCAGATAACAAACTAAAAACCAGATTGCGCACTGGAGCTCTCGTTACCCCCCACCTCTGACTCTACCGTACACATAGAGGAAGCCGGAGAGGAACCACCATCGCTCGAGCAGCCCCCCTCTTCCAAGACCACAGGTGTATAGACGGAGTACATTGGTAAGAACAGCTTCTGGGCTCCATTCTCTTTTTCGGCGTCCACCTCTTGCCCCTCCATAGGGGTCGGGTGCGTACTTAGGTCCGTTTCCGGGACCTCGGAGATGGTCACCCCTGAAACCTCCTCCTGGCTGGGAGGAGGAGGGGTATCCACCGCTGGGACCTGTGGAGGAGCTTCACTTGGAGCCCCCGTCACGACAGGAACTTCCATCTGCTCCTCCTGGACCACCTCCGAGTCCGGACGCCCTTTGGAGCCCCTTCGTCTTTTCACCTTTGCTACTCCGTCCGGGTTTTCACACTCAGGGGGACCCCGAGCAGGAGGACCTTCCGGGGTGGAATCGGGCACCTCTCGCTCTTCCACCTTCTCTGAGGTATCTGCCCGATCCCCTCTCGCATTTCTCTTCCCCGGCCTCCTCTCATTTGGGGTCCCCCTTTCCACCTGTGCCTCTTTCTCCTGGGGTTCTTTTGGGGGGGCCGTGGTCTCCATCTCACAGCTTACCTCTTCTTGTGGGGGGTGCTCCTCCTCTCTGGCTTTTCCCCAGGCTGGTCTCCGGACGTCTCTCTTGGGTTGCCCTTGCTGTTCTGTGGTTTTTTTTGGTCTGTGGGGACAGAAAGCATACACGTGACCAAAGTGACGGCAAAAATTACATCTCAAACCCTTATCACATTTTTCTGTTTCATGTTGCATGCTTCCACATTTCTTACAGGAACTTTCACAATTTTCCTTTATGTGCCCATAACGTTGGCACCTTCTGCAGAAGTTTGGCATTCCCGCAAAAAAGAGGTCGCCACACACATTGTTTAATTTAAAACGAGCAGGCGGTAATAGTATCCCCCCTGGGAGGGTGGGGTCTTTGTTGCACGTGACTTGATATCGCCATTTTGAGGTCCAGACACCACAGTCGTTCATGATTTTTCCTCTGAACTCCACCTTTTTAAAGTAGGCTGCCAGGAACCCATCGATCTCTCTCTGATTTACAAAAGGGGAGTACATCTTCACGACAATCAACTTGGTTTCATCTAGGACGTGCTCGACAATTTGGATACCCTTAAGCCTCGGATCATCTTGCTTTGGAATTTTCATTACTGCATCTAAGAATACGCCTTCCCCTATGAAAGTGCAGTCGTAGATCCTCCGCTTAGGGTAATCCTGGATGGCCAAAATCTCTCGCTTACGAACATTAAGAATCTTGTCGAGCACGTCCTCTATCACGAACCTCATGCCACGTGCATCCGCCGCATCACCTGTGAGAATGACCCGCACAGTGTGTTTAATCCGGGCATAAGCCGGTACCGAACCAGGATCTAGATCTTCATCCATGGTTCATTCGTGTTTTGGTCTGGTTCTCTCCGCTCCAACCAACCAGCCAATTCGCTCAAACCTCTCTCCACCCGAAGGCTTTGAGAGGCGATCGCAACCCGTTACCCTGGGACTAAGCCCTCTCCCCAATAGCAACAAGTGGGTGAAGCCCAGGCAATAAACCTGGGCGATCCCACAAGGCCGAGGAGAGGGGTACCCGAGTACCTTCTGACCAGATCTCCTGTATTACTACACTTGATCTTAGCCAAAAGGCCGAGAAGCGATAACCGTGAAAGGGGCGGGCCCAACAAGGTCCCCTTCATGGGCACTATCACTGCTTGCTGTCAGGGAGGCTGCCAGACAATTTTCCATGCACACTCTGGGCTGGGGGGCAGTCAACCACCAGTACACACAGCAGAACCTAAACCCATACCATTATTGCTAAGCAGCAAGACAGGGGCCCATTGCACTCCCACGGGGCCTTTTTAAATGCAATCCATAACCCGGATTTGCCAGGAACCCTTCTTACTCCTCCTACTTGCATGTGACACTGGGCTTAGGATCTGCATAGGAAACACACACACAAGCACACACCTACCTTTGTTGCCTGCAGATGCCTCCTTGGCTGTCCCCAAACGGTATCAAACCAACACCCACGGGAAGCTGTAAGCATAGAGGACATGCCTGCACCCCATTGGACTTACCTGTGTGGGTTAAACCCGGGTTATTTGACAACCTATGGCGGTGATGGTTCTGCTCAGGCAGAGCAGTGCTGATGCTCCTCATAAAGCTGTCGCTGCTGTGAAGGTTCTAGGTGACATCACAAATCCCTATGGTTACATACACAACAAAGCTGGGTTGTTGTTGTTTACACTCTGCAAGGCCTGTGGAAGTGAGTGACATCATAGCACTGTAGTTCTGAGGGTTCTAGATGGATGCAACAATCTCCTGTTGCTTCTATGAAGGCCATAATAGATGACATCACCAAACAGCTCCATAGTCACATACACAGCAAAGGAGAGATGTTGTTTACACCTAGTGATGTCAGTGGTATTGAGTGACATCACAGCACAGTGCTAAGGCTCCTGGGCCTGGACACAGCAGCGGCTGCAATATCTCAACGGAGAATACGTTTATATATATGTGTGTGTGTGCGCGTATATATATATATATATATATATATATATATATATATATATATATATTTCTCCGCCGAAATCACTTTTAAACCCATTTCCACCTTTTTTTCCCTTCTCTTCCTCTTACTTTTTTTTCACGTTTTTTTACGTTTTTCTCCTTTTCGCCTCTTTTCTGGGCGTATTATTCTTCTTTTTCTTCTTTTTTTTCGTCTAATGCATACCCCATCAGTGCAGCAATGCTTATTCAATACCGCCAGCAGATGGAGACACTGGGGGATAATTTTCTAAGGATTTATACTGATTTTTCCTGTCTGAATTTGTCGCACAGAAAGTTGCAGGCCAAATATGTGTGACATTTCTGCGACTTTAGCTTCTAGAGCATTTTTACAACATTATACATAGGTGCTGAATACATAAAAAGCGACTGTTCAGCGACAGACAAGTCGCATCGGCTGAAAGTAGGCCAGAATGTCAGTCCATGTTGGAGCAGGTTTAGATACAGTCTAAAGCATAGATCTCAAAGTCTGTGCACAGAATTTAGCAAGGGCCTCGCACCTTCTGATGCATCAGGTAGGTGCACAATAGCATAGCCTAACCCTCTGTACTTTGGTCTATATTGATGCGGGACATAGACAGCCAGCTGATGACCAATCCATTAGTGCAATGGATGGCTGGAAGCATTTGTCTTTGCCTTTGCAATACCACAGAAGCAATGCATGGTCAATGTACAGCAATGACACACCTGTGTGAACAGCCAGGAGACCCCCCCCCCCCCATGTTATGTTACATAGTTACATAGTTAGTACGGTCGAAAAAAGACATATGTCCATCAAGTTCAACCAGGGAATTAAGGGGTAGGGGTGTGGCGCGATATTGGGGAAGGGATGAGATTTTATATTTCTTCATAAGCATTCATCTTATTTTGTCAATTAGGAACATTCAGCACCCACCCGCTATCAAGGCAGCTGCCTATCATGTCATGCCCTACCTGCACAGGTGTGCTGGCTACTCAAATGATCCAATTAAGGAGGCCATTTAGTCAGCAGCAGCAGAAGTCCTGTGCCTGGACGCTCCAACAGCGGCCAGACACAAGCAGAAGCAGAAGCAGCAGCAGCACCACCTTTTGTTTTTTGGCTGCAGCAGCAGCAGCAGCAAGGCCCACAGGGCTGGCTAGCTGGCTAGCCAGCAAGCAGGTAGCAATGAAAGTAGGAATCTTTCTTTTTAACCCTGTAAGGGGGTGGTGCACTGTACCCGAAGATACTGCCATATCGGGTCAATGCATAGGGCGACGGAAGCAAGCTTCGAAATCGGCCCCCGTTCTCAAAAATCCATTTAATATATGGTCCCCAGATAGGGGACGTATCAGATATTAAACTGATAAGAACAGATACTACACTTGATCTTAGCCAAAAGGCCGAGAAGCGATAACCGTGAAAGGGGCGGGCCCAACAAGGTCCCCTTCATGGGCACTATCACTGCTTGCTGTCAGGGAGGCTGCCAGACAATTTTCCATGCACACTCTGGGCTGGGGGGCAGTCAACCACCAGTACACACAGCAGAACCTAAACCCATACCATTATTGCTAAGCAGCAAGACAGGGGCCCATTGCACTCCCACGGGGCCTTTTTAAATGCAATCCATAACCCGGATTTGCCAGGAACCCTTCTTACTCCTCCTACTTGCATGTGACACTGGGCTTAGGATCTGCATAGGAAACACACACACAAGCACACACCTACCTTTGTTGCCTGCAGATGCCTCCTTGGCTGTCCCCAAACGGTATCAAACCAACACCCACGGGAAGCTGTAAGCATAGAGGACATGCCTGCACCCCATTGGACTTACCTGTGTGGGTTAAACCCGGGTTATTTGACAACCTATGGCGGTGATGGTTCTGCTCAGGCAGAGCAGTGCTGATGCTCCTCATAAAGCTGTCGCTGCTGTGAAGGTTCTAGGTGACATCACAAATCCCTATGGTTACATACACAACAAAGCTGGGTTGTTGTTGTTTACACTCTGCAAGGCCTGTGGAAGTGAGTGACATCATAGCACTGTAGTTCTGAGGGTTCTAGATGGATGCAACAATCTCCTGTTGCTTCTATGAAGGCCATAATAGACGACATCACCAAACAGCTCCATAGTCACATACACAGCAAAGGAGAGATGTTGTTTACACCTAGTGATGTCAGTGGTATTGAGTGACATCACAGCACAGTGCTAAGGCTCCTGGGCCTGGACACAGCAGCGGCTGCAATATCTCAACGGAGAATACGTTTATATATATGTGTGTGTGTGCGCGTATATATATATATATATATATATATATATATATATATATATATATATTTCTCCGCCGAAATCACTTTTAAACCCATTTCCACCTTTTTTTCCCTTCTCTTCCTCTTACTTTTTTTTCACGTTTTTTTACGTTTTTCTCCTTTTCGCCTCTTTTCTGGGCGTATTATTCTTCTTTTTCTTCTTTTTTTTCGTCTAATGCATACCCCATCAGTGCAGCAATGCTTATTCAATACCGCCAGCAGATGGAGACACTGGGGGATAATTTTCTAAGGATTTATACTGATTTTTCCTGTCTGAATTTGTCGCACAGAAAGTTGCAGGCCAAATATGTGTGACATTTCTGCGACTTTAGCTTCTAGAGCATTTTTACAACATTATACATAGGTGCTGAATACATAAAAAGCGACTGTTCAGCGACAGACAAGTCGCATCGGCTGAAAGTAGGCCAGAATGTCAGTCCATGTTGGAGCAGGTTTAGATACAGTCTAAAGCATAGATCTCAAAGTCTGTGCACAGAATTTAGCAAGGGCCTCGCACCTTCTGATGCATCAGGTAGGTGCACAATAGCATAGCCTAACCCTCTGTACTTTGGTCTATATTGATGCGGGACATAGACAGCCAGCTGATGACCAATCCATTAGTGCAATGGATGGCTGGAAGCATTTGTCTTTGCCTTTGCAATACCACAGAAGCAATGCATGGTCAATGTACAGCAATGACACACCTGTGTGAACAGCCAGGAGACCCCCCCCCCCCATGTTATGTTACATAGTTACATAGTTAGTACGGTCGAAAAAAGACATATGTCCATCAAGTTCAACCAGGGAATTAAGGGGTAGGGGTGTGGCGCGATATTGGGGAAGGGATGAGATTTTATATTTCTTCATAAGCATTAATCTTATTTTGTCAATTAGGAACATTCAGCACCCACCCGCTATCAAGGCAGCTGCCTATCATGTCATGCCCTACCTGCACAGGTGTGCTGGCTACTCAAATGATCCAATTAAGGAGGCCATTTAGTCAGCAGCAGCAGAAGTCCTGTGCCTGGACGCTCCAACAGCGGCCAGACACAAGCAGAAGCAGAAGCAGCAGCAGCACCACCTTTTGTTTTTTGGCTGCAGCAGCAGCAGCAGCAAGGCCCACAGGGCTGGCTAGCTGGCTAGCCAGCAAGCAGGTAGCAATGAAAGTAGGAATCTTTCTTTTTAACCCTGTAAGGGGGTGGTGCACTGTACCCGAAGATACTGCCATATCGGGTCAATGCATAGGGCGACGGAAGCAAGCTTCGAAATCGGCCCCCGTTCTCAAAAATCCATTTAATATATGGTCCCCAGATAGGGGACGTATCAGATATTAAACTGATAAGAACAGATAAGGTTTCAACAAAATTTTATTGAATAAATAAGAAACCATACAAAATTTAAAATGCAAAATAATAAAAGGTTCACAAAAGTTTTAAAATACAAATAATAAAACCAGTAATAAAAGGAGAAAAAATAAAAATGGCAGGATAAAACATTATACAAATGTCATAAAAACTGATTATACTGTTATTTCGTTCCATAGAGGCAGACACCACATGGATGCTGCCTCGCTGGCCCCCAACTGTTTCTTGTCTCTTAGGTAATAGATGTACATCTCACTCAGGGCCAGCTTTATACAGTTTTTAACATCAATAAAATCATGTTTAAAAAGTAAGATGTTCCTAACTTTCCAGATGGCATTTTTAAAACAATTAATAATCATCCAGCAGATCATCTGCTGTTTAAAATTGGGGCAGTTAAAAAGACCGTAAAAGACACATTCGTGATTAAAATCTTTTAGGCCGCAGGCCCACTTCAAAAGTGGGCCTACCTTCCTCCAAAGCTCCCGTGCAAAAGGGCAGTTCCAAAATATGTGCAGCACCGTTTCGTCCACTCCGCAGCCATCTCTCGGGCACTTGGCTCTCGCCACCAGTCCTCGCCTGTGCTGGAACTCACGAGTAGGGAGGCACTGGTGGACGATTGCCCAGGCAAGATCCCTGTGTACATTCGCCAGAAACTTCCCGTACACGTTCCGCCATACCTTTTTGGATCTTGCCTGTGTGAAATTGGACACTGCCAGGGTAACCTCACTCCGCCTGAGGACCTTTGATACCTTTCTCTGGTCCCCCAGTATGTCAGGCTCCAAATCTTGGAGACCTAGGAGCCTGACTGTCTTTTCCAACACCACATAATGTTTTGGGGGACACAGAAGCACCGGAGCGTTCAGAGGGATGCGCAACCATCTTTTAAAAACCATGCCCGCAGCGTACCTTAAAAAGCAGCTAAAAATGCCATCGGATTTAATAATTTTAAAACAGAAACAGAAATACTTTATGTAAAAGAAAGTAAAAAGGTTAGGAACATCTTTCCCGCCATTATCTTTACTTTTGTACATAAAATCACGCTTTAATTTCTCCATTTTTGAACCCCATAAAAAAGAAAAAACAATTCTAGTTACTTTTTTAATGTATAAAATAGATGGAGGAAATACCATGGCAATGTATAGCATAATAGGGAGTAAAACCATCTTTATTATTAAAATCTTCCCCTCCATGGTAAGGTTTCTAAGATTCCACATTAAAATCTTCTTCTCCATCTTAGCTATAGCTGAATCCCAGTTAGGGCTCCCATCATTGACCTGGTTAAAAACAATACCTAAAACTTTAATTTGATCCTGTTGCATTGTGACTCCTGGGGTGATGGATGAATCCCAGGAGCCAATATAAAAACAGTCACATTTATCTGTGTTTAGCTTAAAACCAGAGACCTCGCAGAAATAGCTGGTGTTCCTCAATGCCCCCCTCATGGATGGAGAGTCCGGGCACAGTATGGTGACATCATCCATGTACCCCAACACCTTTAGATGGGTCCCTCCTCCACCAGGTATCGGTACGCCTCTTACTACCCGGTCTTTTCTGAGGAGGGCCATCAGTGGTTCGATTGCGCAAATAAAAAGGAGTGGGGACAGGGGGCAGCCCTGTTTGACACCTGATAAAAGAGGAACACCGCTGGTTAAAAAGCCATTAACAGAGACTTGACTAAAACAGGATCGGTATAAAAGCATGATTCGGCTTAAAATCGTTTCAGGCACTGCCATCTTTTTAAGAACTAAAAACAGGTATTCATGGGAGACCCTATCAAAGGCTTTTTCAAAGTCTAAGGATAAAATTGCTACAGTTTGATTTCTATCCTTAAAATACCATAAAACATCTCTTAAAATATTTAGGGATTCAGCTATAGACCTTCCAGGTACCCCACAAACCTGATTTGGGTGAATTAATTTATGAATAAAAGGTTTAAAACGGACAGCTAATAACTTGGCTAAAACTTTATAATCGACATTTAAAAGTGTGATGGGGCGCCAATTTTTTAGCATATCCTTTTCACCCTTTTTAAAAAGTAATGATACAATCCCCCTCCTCCAGGAAGGGGGAAGTTCATTAACAATAAAAGTTTCTTTATACAATAAAACCATATCATCCTTTAAAATATCCCAAAAAGCTAAATAAAATTCGATGGGTAAACCATCTTCCCCAGGGGCCTTCCCACTAGAAAAACTTTTAAAAACAAATAAAAGTTCATCTAAGTTAAGATCACGGGATAAAACCTCCTGGTCTAAAACATCTAGCTTAAAATCAAGGGAATTAAGAACATGTTCTAAAAAGGATGGATTAAGATCTTTCTTATTAAAAAGAAGCTGGTAGAAGTTAAAAACTGCATCTAACATGCCTTTTGGAGTGGATTCACCCTCAAGGCTTTGGATGATATCCCTCCTATTCATCACTTTTTTAAAAAAGAAACGGGAACATTTCTCGCCCTCCTCCAGGTGCTGCACATGTGAGTTAAAAATGATTTGTTTCCCTTTCTTTTCTATGGCATGTTTTATTTCAGTTTTAAGGTTTAAAATATCATTTTCTACATCCATACCAGCTTCTTTCAATTTAAAAAGTACATTTAAACGCATGTTAAGAACATAAAACCACTGTTTTTCCATTTTTGCCTTCTTCTTACCTGCTTTGATAAAAAAAAATCTGATTTTAGATTTGGTGCCCTCCCACCAGTGCAGCATAGGCTCGTGGGGTTTTCTTTGTGATTGCCAGCATTGGTAGGTCCGCACAAACTCCTCTTTTATCTCAGGGTCCTCTAGGAGTGTGGTGTTTAATCTCCAGAGGCCCCTTTTTGCTTTTTGCTCCCCCTCTAGCTCCAGGCCCACCAAGAGGAGCTTATGATCAGAGAAGATATTCTGCTCGAGCGTGCATTTCAGGGGTTTAAAAGCTCTAGAGGAAAAAATAAAATCGATTCTGGAGCTCACTCTTCCATTGGACCATGTGGCGCCTGGGTCCTCCGGCAAGAGATCCTTCCAGCAATCTTTCAAATTAAAATCATCAATAAAATTTTTAAGCAGGTAAGAAGTGCGGTCTTTACGATTAATATCCCCACCCTGCCGGTGTTCCCCATCACGTATGCAGTTAAAATCACCTCCCACCAGCAGGGGGGAAGACCCAACACAAAACAGTGGTAAAATTTCAAATAGTTCTGCCCGCTCCTGTTTATCAGGAGGGGCATACACATTTAAAACACGAATTAAAAGTCCATTAAAATATAGATGAATTAAAAGAGCTCTGCCAGGCACAATCTCAGTTACTGTATGAATAGAAAAGGACTGGCCTCGGCAGAGCAGCCCAACACCCACAGAACGACAGTCATTTGCACCGGACCATATGGATGGGCCCAGCTTCCAGTCTTCTTTTAAGTCTTTATAGTCCATTTTACTAGGGATTCCACATTCTTGTAGCAGGCAAAGGTCAAAGTCACATGTCTCTAGATAAGAAAATAAAGCAGCCCTGCGATCAGGGCTCTTTAAGGACCTCACATTGAGTGAGGCAATTTTTACAGGGATAGGCATAGTTTATGGAGAGTCCGTGCTTGGAGAATCAAAGTCAATAATAAGCTGCGTACCGTCATCCCCCGCCTGCGGGGTCATCAGCTCCTTGATGTTCTGAGGGTCGGAGCTTGAGATCGATGATGCCCCGACCCTGAGCTCGCTCTCGTCCGAACTACGGCACGCCGCTTTCCTTTGAATGTCTTCCTCTTCTTCTTCTCTTTGTCTTTTAAATGTCACACTGCTGTCCATATCCTCTGTGTTGCTCTCACTCGATGTAATCTCTGGCCCCCGGCTGATGGATCTGCGTCTTCTTTCATCATTTGACGACTGGAACTGCTGCACAGGGGCCTGTGAGGCCTCTTTTCCGGAACCTTTGCCGCTACCTTGGGAAGTTTTCATCGCTTGTTCCCCAGCAAGCGTTGCTGAGGACTGTTGCTCCAACTTCCCCATCGATCGACGATGGCCAGTTTTACCCACCGGGTCCACTGCTGGCGGGGCAGCAAACCCTGGTTTGGCGCCACTTGTCTTCTTGGCCCTGTCCTGTATAGGCGGAGTAACAGGACCGGGCTCAGACCTGGCCACCTGGCTCCCCTTCCGGCGGGCTTTCACCGGGGCCTCTTCGTCCGGAGCAGGGCGACCCTGGGCCAAGCCAGTACCTGGCTTATGCTGCAATTTTGGGTCCACTTTTGCCCCCACCGAGGCCCGTCGGCTGCCACCCGCCACAGGTGAGCCCCCTTCAGAAGTTTCGGCGGGCTCTTGAGCCAGGTAGGAAGTCGATCGACGTCTTTCAATTTCCCGGGCAGTAAACTCGATCACCCGCCCGGGCTTCGTGGAATCCCCATGGCCTCCCCCTAGCACTACCACCGGTGGGCCCCCCGATGGACCACCAGAGGTCTTGGGCCTGGACCCATCAGTACCTGCCATCTGGGGTTTGGGCATCTTAAAAAAGGACGTCTTTTGTCCTGTCCCCTCTTTGGGTGGGCCCAGCCTTGACCCACCCATCGTAGTTTTTGCTTTATGGGGACAGGAATTAAAATCGTGATTTTCCTCTCCGCAGAGGTTGCACCTTATCGTATGGCTACATCTTGAGGCTATGTGACCTTCTTGGCCACACCTATTGCAGCGAATCACACGCTCCGCGCCGCAGGTCTCCTGGGTGTGGCCAAACCTCAAGCAATTTCGGCAATACATAGGCATTTGAGGATAGAACAGGAAGCCCCGAACTCTCCCGATGGCAAAATTTGGGGGCGGATGGCAAAGACCCCCAATACCACCGGGATCCTTACGGAGCTTGACCCAGAACTTCCTCTTGCCGTTCCAGAACCGCACGGAGTTCAAGATTTTGTTTGCGAATCGCACCTCTTCGCAGTATCGCCGAAGAAAAGTGGCTATATCCTCCGTGGTCACATGAGGGCTGTGCATAGCCACCACCAACGGTATATGTTCCTCACCATAGAGGAACTGGAACGAAAGACCGTCGAGTCGATCGTCCCTCTGGTCCGCACCAGACAAGGTTGCATAGATGTTATCGCAACACGCCGTGGCCGTGAAGGTGACGGTATACAGGCCACGGCTTTCCTGGTCATTTAGACACAGGATGTCCTCCCTATTGAGGCGGAAGTAGTCAAGAAGAATCACCTCCGCAATGAAGCGGAGGTTCTTCAACTGACGATGGCTCTCCGACACCTCTATGCGGATGGTATTTCGCATCGACATTTCCCCAGAGGGGAAAGCCCAGGAGAACGGCATCTTCCACACCCAGGGACTAAGCCCCTTCCCCAATAGCAGCAGGGGCTCGGAATCCCGCTATAAAAGCGGAACCCTTACCCAAGGCAGAGGTCGGGGGTACCCTAGGTGCTTCCGAAGCTACAGGTAACGCTCAACGTACCGAAAATGCCTTCTGAGACACAAGGTCCCAGAGACAGGGGGATCGCAACCCGTTGTCCGTGGACTAAGCCCGCTCCCCAATAGCAGCAAGGGGGTGAAGTCCCTCCGTAAGGAGAGACAATCCCCCAAGGCCGAGAAGCGGGGTACCACAGACACCTTCCGACCAGACCAAATGCAGATACTACACTTGATCTTAGCCAAAAGGCCGAGAAGCGATAACCGTGAAAGGGGCGGGCCCAACAAGGTCCCCTTCATGGGCACTATCACTGCTTGCTGTCAGGGAGGCTGCCAGACAATTTTCCATGCACACTCTGGGCTGGGGGGCAGTCAACCACCAGTACACACAGCAGAACCTAAACCCATACCATTATTGCTAAGCAGCAAGACAGGGGCCCATTGCACTCCCACGGGGCCTTTTTAAATGCAATCCATAACCCGGATTTGCCAGGAACCCTTCTTACTCCTCCTACTTGCATGTGACACTGGGCTTAGGATCTGCATAGGAAACACACACACAAGCACACACCTACCTTTGTTGCCTGCAGATGCCTCCTTGGCTGTCCCCAAACGGTATCAAACCAACACCCACGGGAAGCTGTAAGCATAGAGGACATGCCTGCACCCCATTGGACTTACCTGTGTGGGTTAAACCCGGGTTATTTGACAACCTATGGCGGTGATGGTTCTGCTCAGGCAGAGCAGTGCTGATGCTCCTCATAAAGCTGTCGCTGCTGTGAAGGTTCTAGGTGACATCACAAATCCCTATGGTTACATACACAACAAAGCTGGGTTGTTGTTGTTTACACTCTGCAAGGCCTGTGGAAGTGAGTGACATCATAGCACTGTAGTTCTGAGGGTTCTAGATGGATGCAACAATCTCCTGTTGCTTCTATGAAGGCCATAATAGACGACATCACCAAACAGCTCCATAGTCACATACACAGCAAAGGAGAGATGTTGTTTACACCTAGTGATGTCAGTGGTATTGAGTGACATCACAGCACAGTGCTAAGGCTCCTGGGCCTGGACACAGCAGCGGCTGCAATATCTCAACGGAGAATACGTTTATATATATGTGTGTGTGTGCGCGTATATATATATATATATATATATATATATATATATATATATATATATATTTCTCCGCCGAAATCACTTTTAAACCCATTTCCACCTTTTTTTCCCTTCTCTTCCTCTTACTTTTTTTTCACGTTTTTTTACGTTTTTCTCCTTTTCGCCTCTTTTCTGGGCGTATTATTCTTCTTTTTCTTCTTTTTTTTCGTCTAATGCATACCCCATCAGTGCAGCAATGCTTATTCAATACCGCCAGCAGATGGAGACACTGGGGGATAATTTTCTAAGGATTTATACTGATTTTTCCTGTCTGAATTTGTCGCACAGAAAGTTGCAGGCCAAATATGTGTGACATTTCTGCGACTTTAGCTTCTAGAGCATTTTTACAACATTATACATAGGTGCTGAATACATAAAAAGCGACTGTTCAGCGACAGACAAGTCGCATCGGCTGAAAGTAGGCCAGAATGTCAGTCCATGTTGGAGCAGGTTTAGATACAGTCTAAAGCATAGATCTCAAAGTCTGTGCACAGAATTTAGCAAGGGCCTCGCACCTTCTGATGCATCAGGTAGGTGCACAATAGCATAGCCTAACCCTCTGTACTTTGGTCTATATTGATGCGGGACATAGACAGCCAGCTGATGACCAATCCATTAGTGCAATGGATGGCTGGAAGCATTTGTCTTTGCCTTTGCAATACCACAGAAGCAATGCATGGTCAATGTACAGCAATGACACACCTGTGTGAACAGCCAGGAGACCCCCCCCCCCCATGTTATGTTACATAGTTACATAGTTAGTACGGTCGAAAAAAGACATATGTCCATCAAGTTCAACCAGGGAATTAAGGGGTAGGGGTGTGGCGCGATATTGGGGAAGGGATGAGATTTTATATTTCTTCATAAGCATTCATCTTATTTTGTCAATTAGGAACATTCAGCACCCACCCGCTATCAAGGCAGCTGCCTATCATGTCATGCCCTACCTGCACAGGTGTGCTGGCTACTCAAATGATCCAATTAAGGAGGCCATTTAGTCAGCAGCAGCAGAAGTCCTGTGCCTGGACGCTCCAACAGCGGCCAGACACAAGCAGAAGCAGAAGCAGCAGCAGCACCACCTTTTGTTTTTTGGCTGCAGCAGCAGCAGCAGCAAGGCCCACAGGGCTGGCTAGCTGGCTAGCCAGCAAGCAGGTAGCAATGAAAGTAGGAATCTTTCTTTTTAACCCTGTAAGGGGGTGGTGCACTGTACCCGAAGATACTGCCATATCGGGTCAATGCATAGGGCGACGGAAGCAAGCTTCGAAATCGGCCCCCGTTCTCAAAAATCCATTTAATATATGGTCCCCAGATAGGGGACGTATCAGATATTAAACTGATAAGAACAGATACTACACTTGATCTTAGCCAAAAGGCCGAGAAGCGATAACCGTGAAAGGGGCGGGCCCAACAAGGTCCCCTTCATGGGCACTATCACTGCTTGCTGTCAGGGAGGCTGCCAGACAATTTTCCATGCACACTCTGGGCTGGGGGGCAGTCAACCACCAGTACACACAGCAGAACCTAAACCCATACCATTATTGCTAAGCAGCAAGACAGGGGCCCATTGCACTCCCACGGGGCCTTTTTAAATGCAATCCATAACCCGGATTTGCCAGGAACCCTTCTTACTCCTCCTACTTGCATGTGACACTGGGCTTAGGATCTGCATAGGAAACACACACACAAGCACACACCTACCTTTGTTGCCTGCAGATGCCTCCTTGGCTGTCCCCAAACGGTATCAAACCAACACCCACGGGAAGCTGTAAGCATAGAGGACATGCCTGCACCCCATTGGACTTACCTGTGTGGGTTAAACCCGGGTTATTTGACAACCTATGGCGGTGATGGTTCTGCTCAGGCAGAGCAGTGCTGATGCTCCTCATAAAGCTGTCGTTGCTGTGAAGGTTCTAGGTGACATCACAAATCCCTATGGTTACATACACAACAAAGCTGGGTTGTTGTTGTTTACACTCTGCAAGGCCTGTGGAAGTGAGTGACATCATAGCACTGTAGTTCTGAGGGTTCTAGATGGATGCAACAATCTCCTGTTGCTTCTATGAAGGCCATAATAGACGACATCACCAAACAGCTCCATAGTCACATACACAGCAAAGGAGAGATGTTGTTTACACCTAGTGATGTCAGTGGTATTGAGTGACATCACAGCACAGTGCTAAGGCTCCTGGGCCTGGACACAGCAGCGGCTGCAATATCTCAACGGAGAATACGTTTATATATATGTGTGTGTGTGCGCGTATATATATATATATATATATATATATATATATATATATATATATATATATATTTCTCCGCCGAAATCACTTTTAAACCCATTTCCACCTTTTTTTCCCTTCTCTTCCTCTTACTTTTTTTTCACGTTTTTTTACGTTTTTCTCCTTTTCGCCTCTTTTCTGGGCGTATTATTCTTCTTTTTCTTCTTTTTTTTCGTCTAATGCATACCCCATCAGTGCAGCAATGCTTATTCAATACCGCCAGCAGATGGAGACACTGGGGGATAATTTTCTAAGGATTTATACTGATTTTTCCTGTCTGAATTTGTCGCACAGAAAGTTGCAGGCCAAATATGTGTGACATTTCTGCGACTTTAGCTTCTAGAGCATTTTTACAACATTATACATAGGTGCTGAATACATAAAAAGCGACTGTTCAGCGACAGACAAGTCGCATCGGCTGAAAGTAGGCCAGAATGTCAGTCCATGTTGGAGCAGGTTTAGATACAGTCTAAAGCATAGATCTCAAAGTCTGTGCACAGAATTTAGCAAGGGCCTCGCACCTTCTGATGCATCAGGTAGGTGCACAATAGCATAGCCTAACCCTCTGTACTTTGGTCTATATTGATGCGGGACATAGACAGCCAGCTGATGACCAATCCATTAGTGCAATGGATGGCTGGAAGCATTTGTCTTTGCCTTTGCAATACCACAGAAGCAATGCATGGTCAATGTACAGCAATGACACACCTGTGTGAACAGCCAGGAGACCCCCCCCCCCCCATGTTATGTTACATAGTTACATAGTTAGTACGGTCGAAAAAAGACATATGTCCATCAAGTTCAACCAGGGAATTAAGGGGTAGGGGTGTGGCGCGATATTGGGGAAGGGATGAGATTTTATATTTCTTCATAAGCATTAATCTTATTTTGTCAATTAGGAACATTCAGCACCCACCCGCTATCAAGGCAGCTGCCTATCATGTCATGCCCTACCTGCACAGGTGTGCTGGCTACTCAAATGATCCAATTAAGGAGGCCATTTAGTCAGCAGCAGCAGAAGTCCTGTGCCTGGACGCTCCAACAGCGGCCAGACACAAGCAGAAGCAGAAGCAGCAGCAGCACCACCTTTTGTTTTTTGGCTGCAGCAGCAGCAGCAGCAAGGCCCACAGGGCTGGCTAGCTGGCTAGCCAGCAAGCAGGTAGCAATGAAAGTAGGAATCTTTCTTTTTAACCCTGTAAGGGGGTGGTGCACTGTACCCGAAGATACTGCCATATCGGGTCAATGCATAGGGCGACGGAAGCAAGCTTCGAAATCGGCCCCCGTTCTCAAAAATCCATTTAATATATGGTCCCCAGATAGGGGACGTATCAGATATTAAACTGATAAGAACAGATACTACACTTGATCTTAGCCAAAAGGCCGAGAAGCGATAACCATGAAAGGGGCGGGCCCAACAAGGTCCCCTTCATGGGCACTATCACTGCTTGCTGTCAGGGAGGCTGCCAGACAATTTTCCATGCACACTCTGGGCTGGGGGGCAGTCAACCACCAGTACACACAGCAGAACCTAAACCCATACCATTATTGCTAAGCAGCAAGACAGGGGCCCATTGCACTCCCACGGGGCCTTTTTAAATGCAATCCATAACCCGGATTTGCCAGGAACCCTTCTTACTCCTCCTACTTGCATGTGACACTGGGCTTAGGATCTGCATAGGAAACACACACACAAGCACACACCTACCTTTGTTGCCTGCAGATGCCTCCTTGGCTGTCCCCAAACGGTATCAAACCAACACCCACGGGAAGCTGTAAGCATAGAGGACATGCCTGCACCCCATTGGACTTACCTGTGTGGGTTAAACCCGGGTTATTTGACAACCTATGGCGGTGATGGTTCTGCTCAGGCAGAGCAGTGCTGATGCTCCTCATAAAGCCGTCGCTGCTGTGAAGGTTCTAGGTGACATCACAAATCCCTATGGTTACATACACAACAAAGCTGGGTTGTTGTTGTTTACACTCTGCAAGGCCTGTGGAAGTGAGTGACATCATAGCACTGTAGTTCTGAGGGTTCTAGATGGATGCAACAATCTCCTGTTGCTTCTATCACCAAACAGCTCCATAGTCACATACACAGCAAAGGAGAGATGTTGTTTACACCTAGTGATGTCAGTGGTATTGAGTGACATCACAGCACAGTGCTAAGGCTCCTGGGCCTGGACACAGCAGCGGCTGCAATATCTCAACGGAGAATACGTTTATATATATGTGTGTGTGTGCGCGTATATATATATATATATATATATATATATATATATATATATATATTTCTCCGCCGAAATCACTTTTAAACCCATTTCCACCTTTTTTTCCCTTCTCTTCCTCTTACTTTTTTTTCACGTTTTTTTACGTTTTTCTCCTTTTCGCCTCTTTTCTGGGCGTATTATTCTTCTTTTTCTTCTTTTTTTTCGTCTAATGCATACCCCATCAGTGCAGCAATGCTTATTCAATACCGCCAGCAGATGGAGACACTGGGGGATAATTTTCTAAGGATTTATACTGATTTTTCCTGTCTGAATTTGTCGCACAGAAAGTTGCAGGCCAAATATGTGTGACATTTCTGCGACTTTAGCTTCTAGAGCATTTTTACAACATTATACATAGGTGCTGAATACATAAAAAGCGACTGTTCAGCGACAGACAAGTCGCATCGGCTGAAAGTAGGCCAGAATGTCAGTCCATGTTGGAGCAGGTTTAGATACAGTCTAAAGCATAGATCTCAAAGTCTGTGCACAGAATTTAGCAAGGGCCTCGCACCTTCTGATGCATCAGGTAGGTGCACAATAGCATAGCCTAACCCTCTGTACTTTGGTCTATATTGATGCGGGACATAGACAGCCAGCTGATGACCAATCCATTAGTGCAATGGATGGCTGGAAGCATTTGTCTTTGCCTTTGCAATACCACAGAAGCAATGCATGGTCAATGTACAGCAATGACACACCTGTGTGAACAGCCAGGAGACCCCCCCCCCCCATGTTATGTTACATAGTTAGTACGGTCGAAAAAAGACATATGTCCATCAAGTTCAACCAGGGAATTAAGGGGTAGGGGTGTGGCGCGATATTGGGGAAGGGATGAGATTTTATATTTCTTCATAAGCATTAATCTTATTTTGTCAATTAGGAACATTCAGCACCCACCCGCTATCAAGGCAGCTGCCTATCATGTCATGCCCTACCTGCACAGGTGTGCTGGCTACTCAAATGATCCAATTAAGGAGGCCATTTAGTCAGCAGCAGCAGAAGTCCTGTGCCTGGACGCTCCAACAGCGGCCAGACACAAGCAGAAGCAGAAGCAGCAGCAGCACCACCTTTTGTTTTTTGGCTGCAGCAGCAGCAGCAGCAGCAAGGCCCACAGGGCTGGCTAGCTGGCTAGCCAGCAAGCAGGTAGCAATGAAAGTAGGAATCTTTCTTTTTAACCCTGTAAGGGGGTGGTGCACTGTACCCGAAGATACTGCCATATCGGGTCAATGCATAGGGCGACGGAAGCAAGCTTCGAAATCGGCCCCCGTTCTCAAAAATCCATTTAATATATGGTCCCCAGATAGGGGACGTATCAGATATTAAACTGATAAGAACAGATACTACACTTGATCTTAGCCAAAAGGCCGAGAAGCGATAACCGTGAAAGGGGCGGGCCCAACAAGGTCCCCTTCATGGGCACTATCACTGCTTGCTGTCAGGGAGGCTGCCAGACAATTTTCCATGCACACTCTGGGCTGGGGGGCAGTCAACCACCAGTACACACAGCAGAACCTAAACCCATACCATTATTGCTAAGCAGCAAGACAGGGGCCCATTGCACTCCCACGGGGCCTTTTTAAATGCAATCCATAACCCGGATTTGCCAGGAACCCTTCTTACTCCTCCTACTTGCATGTGACACTGGGCTTAGGATCTGCATAGGAAACACACACACAAGCACACACCTACCTTTGTTGCCTGCAGATGCCTCCTTGGCTGTCCCCAAACGGTATCAAACCAACACCCACGGGAAGCTGTAAGCATAGAGGACATGCCTGCACCCCATTGGACTTACCTGTGTGGGTTAAACCCGGGTTATTTGACAACCTATGGCGGTGATGGTTCTGCTCAGGCAGAGCAGTGCTGATGCTCCTCATAAAGCTGTCGCTGCTGTGAAGGTTCTAGGTGACATCACAAATCCCTATGGTTACATACACAACAAAGCTGGGTTGTTGTTGTTTACACTCTGCAAGGCCTGTGGAAGTGAGTGACATCATAGCACTGTAGTTCTGAGGGTTCTAGATGGATGCAACAATCTCCTGTTGCTTCTATGAAGGCCATAATAGACGACATCACCAAACAGCTCCATAGTCACATACACAGCAAAGGAGAGATGTTGTTTACACCTAGTGATGTCAGTGGTATTGAGTGACATCACAGCACAGTGCTAAGGCTCCTGGGCCTGGACACAGCAGCGGCTGCAATATCTCAACGGAGAATACGTTTATATATATGTGTGTGTGTGCGCGTATATATATATACATATATATATATATATATATATATTTCTCCGCCGAAATCACTTTTAAACCCATTTCCACCTTTTTTTCCCTTCTCTTCCTCTTACTTTTTTTTCACGTTTTTTTACGTTTTTCTCCTTTTCGCCTCTTTTCTGGGCGTATTATTCTTCTTTTTCTTCTTTTTTTTCGTCTAATGCATACCCCATCAGTGCAGCAATGCTTATTCAATACCGCCAGCAGATGGAGACACTGGGGGATAATTTTCTAAGGATTTATACTGATTTTTCCTGTCTGAATTTGTCGCACAGAAAGTTGCAGGCCAAATATGTGTGACATTTCTGCGACTTTAGCTTCTAGAGCATTTTTACAACATTATACATAGGTGCTGAATACATAAAAAGCGACTGTTCAGCGACAGACAAGTCGCATCGGCTGAAAGTAGGCCAGAATGTCAGTCCATGTTGGAGCAGGTTTAGATACAGTCTAAAGCATAGATCTCAAAGTCTGTGCACAGAATTTAGCAAGGGCCTCGCACCTTCTGATGCATCAGGTAGGTGCACAATAGCATAGCCTAACCCTCTGTACTTTGGTCTATATTGATGCGGGACATAGACAGCCAGCTGATGACCAATCCATTAGTGCAATGGATGGCTGGAAGCATTTGTCTTTGCCTTTGCAATACCACAGAAGCAATGCATGGTCAATGTACAGCAATGACACACCTGTGTGAACAGCCAGGAGACCCCCCCCCCCCATGTTATGTTACATAGTTACATAGTTAGTACGGTCGAAAAAAGACATATGTCCATCAAGTTCAACCAGGGAATTAAGGGGTAGGGGTGTGGCGCGATATTGGGGAAGGGATGAGATTTTATATTTCTTCATAAGCATTAATCTTATTTTGTCAATTAGGAACATTCAGCACCCACCCGCTATCAAGGCAGCTGCCTATCATGTCATGCCCTACCTGCACAGGTGTGCTGGCTACTCAAATGATCCAATTAAGGAGGCCATTTAGTCAGCAGCAGCAGAAGTCCTGTGCCTGGACGCTCCAACAGCGGCCAGACACAAGCAGAAGCAGAAGCAGCAGCACCACCTTTTGTTTTTTGGCTGCAGCAGCAGCAGCAGCAAGGCCCACAGGGCTGGCTAGCTGGCTAGCCAGCAAGCAGGTAGCAATGAAAGTAGGAATCTTTCTTTTTAACCCTGTAAGGGGGTGGTGCACTGTACCCGAAGATACTGCCATATCGGGTCAATGCATAGGGCGACGGAAGCAAGCTTCGAAATCGGCCCCCGTTCTCAAAAATCCATTTAATATATGGTCCCCAGATAGGGGACGTATCAGATATTAAACTGATAAGAACAGATACTACACTTGATCTTAGCCAAAAGGCCGAGAAGCGATAACCGTGAAAGGGGCGGGCCCAACAAGGTCCCCTTCATGGGCACTATCACTGCTTGCTGTCAGGGAGGCTGCCAGACAATTTTCCATGCACACTCTGGGCTGGGGGGCAGTCAACCACCAGTACACACAGCAGAACCTAAACCCATACCATTATTGCTAAGCAGCAAGACAGGGGCCCATTGCACTCCCACGGGGCCTTTTTAAATGCAATCCATAACCCGGATTTGCCAGGAACCCTTCTTACTCCTCCTACTTGCATGTGACACTGGGCTTAGGATCTGCATAGGAAACACACACACAAGCACACACCTACCTTTGTTGCCTGCAGATGCCTCCTTGGCTGTCCCCAAACGGTATCAAACCAACACCCACGGGAAGCTGTAAGCATAGAGGACATGCCTGCACCCCATTGGACTTACCTGTGTGGGTTAAACCCGGGTTATTTGACAACCTATGGCGGTGATGGTTCTGCTCAGGCAGAGCAGTGCTGATGCTCCTCATAAAGCTGTCGCTGCTGTGAAGGTTCTAGGTGACATCACAAATCCCTATGGTTACATACACAACAAAGCTGGGTTGTTGTTGTTTACACTCTGCAAGGCCTGTGGAAGTGAGTGACATCATAGCACTGTAGTTCTGAGGGTTCTAGATGGATGCAACAATCTCCTGTTGCTTCTATGAAGGCCATAATAGACGACATCACCAAACAGCTCCATAGTCACATACACAGCAAAGGAGAGATGTTGTTTACACCTAGTGATGTCAGTGGTATTGAGTGACATCACAGCACAGTGCTAAGGCTCCTGGGCCTGGACACAGCAGCGGCTGCAATATCTCAACGGAGAATACGTTTATATATATGTGTGTGTGTGCGCGTATATATATATATATATATATATATATATATATATATATATATATTCTCCGCCGAAATCACTTTTAAACCCATTTCCACCTTTTTTTCCCTTCTCTTCCTCTTACTTTTTTTTCACGTTTTTTTACGTTTTTCTCCTTTTCGCCTCTTTTCTGGGCGTATTATTCTTCTTTTTCTTCTTTTTTTTCGTCTAATGCATACCCCATCAGTGCAGCAATGCTTATTCAATACCGCCAGCAGATGGAGACACTGGGGGATAATTTTCTAAGGATTTATACTGATTTTTCCTGTCTGAATTTGTCGCACAGAAAGTTGCAGGCCAAATATGTGTGACATTTCTGCGACTTTAGCTTCTAGAGCATTTTTACAACATTATACATAGGTGCTGAATACATAAAAAGCGACTGTTCAGCGACAGACAAGTCGCATCGGCTGAAAGTAGGCCAGAATGTCAGTCCATGTTGGAGCAGGTTTAGATACAGTCTAAAGCATAGATCTCAAAGTCTGTGCACAGAATTTAGCAAGGGCCTCGCACCTTCTGATGCATCAGGTAGGTGCACAATAGCATAGCCTAACCCTCTGTACTTTGGTCTATATTGATGCGGGACATAGACAGCCAGCTGATGACCAATCCATTAGTGCAATGGATGGCTGGAAGCATTTGTCTTTGCCTTTGCAATACCACAGAAGCAATGCATGGTCAATGTACAGCAATGACACACCTGTGTGAACAGCCAGGAGACCCCCCCCCCCCCATGTTATGTTACATAGTTACATAGTTAGTACGGTCGAAAAAAGACATATGTCCATCAAGTTCAACCAGGGAATTAAGGGGTAGGGGTGTGGCGCGATATTGGGGAAGGGATGAGATTTTATATTTCTTCATAAGCATTAATCTTATTTTGTCAATTAGGAACATTCAGCACCCACCCGCTATCAAGGCAGCTGCCTATCATGTCATGCCCTACCTGCACAGGTGTGCTGGCTACTCAAATGATCCAATTAAGGAGGCCATTTAGTCAGCAGCAGCAGAAGTCCTGTGCCTGGACGCTCCAACAGCGGCCAGACACAAGCAGAAGCAGAAGCAGCAGCAGCACCACCTTTTGTTTTTTGGCTGCAGCAGCAGCAGCAGCAGCAAGGCCCACAGGGCTGGCTAGCTGGCTAGCCAGCAAGCAGGTAGCAATGAAAGTAGGAATCTTTCTTTTTAACCCTGTAAGGGGGTGGTGCACTGTACCCGAAGATACTGCCATATCGGGTCAATGCATAGGGCGACGGAAGCAAGCTTCGAAATCGGCCCCCGTTCTCAAAAATCCATTTAATATATGGTCCCCAGATAGGGGACGTATCAGATATTAAACTGATAAGAACAGATACTACACTTGATCTTAGCCAAAAGGCCGAGAAGCGATAACCGTGAAAGGGGCGGGCCCAACAAGGTCCCCTTCATGGGCACTATCACTGCTTGCTGTCAGGGAGGCTGCCAGACAATTTTCCATGCACACTCTGGGCTGGGGGGCAGTCAACCACCAGTACACACAGCAGAACCTAAACCCATACCATTATTGCTAAGCAGCAAGACAGGGGCCCATTGCACTCCCACGGGGCCTTTTTAAATGCAATCCATAACCCGGATTTGCCAGGAACCCTTCTTACTCCTCCTACTTGCATGTGACACTGGGCTTAGGATCTGCATAGGAAACACACACACAAGCACACACCTACCTTTGTTGCCTGCAGATGCCTCCTTGGCTGTCCCCAAACGGTATCAAACCAACACCCACGGGAAGCTGTAAGCATAGAGGACATGCCTGCACCCCATTGGACTTACCTGTGTGGGTTAAACCCGGGTTATTTGACAACCTATGGCGGTGATGGTTCTGCTCAGGCAGAGCAGTGCTGATGCTCCTCATAAAGCTGTCGCTGCTGTGAAGGTTCTAGGTGACATCACAAATCCCTATGGTTACATACACAACAAAGCTGGGTTGTTGTTGTTTACACTCTGCAAGGCCTGTGGAAGTGAGTGACATCATAGCACTGTAGTTCTGAGGGTTCTAGATGGATGCAACAATCTCCTGTTGCTTCTATGAAGGCCATAATAGACGACATCACCAAACAGCTCCATAGTCACATACACAGCAAAGGAGAGATGTTGTTTACACCTAGTGATGTCAGTGGTATTGAGTGACATCACAGCACAGTGCTAAGGCTCCTGGGCCTGGGGACACAGCAGCGGCTGCAATATCTCAACGGAGAATACGTTTATATATATGTGTGTGTGTGCGCGTATATATATATATATATATATATATATATATATATATATATATATTCTCCGCCGAAATCACTTTTAAACCCATTTCCACCTTTTTTTCCCTTCTCTTCCTCTTACTTTTTTTTCACGTTTTTTTACGTTTTTCTCCTTTTCGCCTCTTTTCTGGGCGTATTATTCTTCTTTTTCTTCTTTTTTTTCGTCTAATGCATACCCCATCAGTGCAGCAATGCTTATTCAATACCGCCAGCAGATGGAGACACTGGGGGATAATTTTCTAAGGATTTATACTGATTTTTCCTGTCTGAATTTGTCGCACAGAAAGTTGCAGGCCAAATATGTGTGACATTTCTGCGACTTTAGCTTCTAGAGCATTTTTACAACATTATACATAGGTGCTGAATACATAAAAAGCGACTGTTCAGCGACAGACAAGTCGCATCGGCTGAAAGTAGGCCAGAATGTCAGTCCATGTTGGAGCAGGTTTAGATACAGTCTAAAGCATAGATCTCAAAGTCTGTGCACAGAATTTAGCAAGGGCCTCGCACCTTCTGATGCATCAGGTAGGTGCACAATAGCATAGCCTAACCCTCTGTACTTTGGTCTATATTGATGCGGGACATAGACAGCCAGCTGATGACCAATCCATTAGTGCAATGGATGGCTGGAAGCATTTGTCTTTGCCTTTGCAATACCACAGAAGCAATGCATGGTCAATGTACAGCAATGACACACCTGTGTGAACAGCCAGGAGACCCCCCCCCCCCCATGTTATGTTACATAGTTACATAGTTAGTACGGTCGAAAAAAGACATATGTCCATCAAGTTCAACCAGGGAATTAAGGGGTAGGGGTGTGGCGCGATATTGGGGAAGGGATGAGATTTTATATTTCTTCATAAGCATTAATCTTATTTTGTCAATTAGGAACATTCAGCACCCACCCGCTATCAAGGCAGCTGCCTATCATGTCATGCCCTACCTGCACAGGTGTGCTGGCTACTCAAATGATCCAATTAAGGAGGCCATTTAGTCAGCAGCAGCAGAAGTCCTGTGCCTGGACGCTCCAACAGCGGCCAGACACAAGCAGAAGCAGAAGCAGCAGCAGCACCACCTTTTGTTTTTTGGCTGCAGCAGCAGCAGCAGCAAGGCCCACAGGGCTGGCTAGCTGGCTAGCCAGCAAGCAGGTAGCAATGAAAGTAGGAATCTTTCTTTTTAACCCTGTAAGGGGGTGGTGCACTGTACCCGAAGATACTGCCATATCGGGTCAATGCATAGGGCGACGGAAGCAAGCTTCGAAATCGGCCCCCGTTCTCAAAAATCCATTTAATATATGGTCCCCAGATAGGGGACGTATCAGATATTAAACTGATAAGAACAGATACTACACTTGATCTTAGCCAAAAGGCCGAGAAGCGATAACCGTGAAAGGGGCGGGCCCAACAAGGTCCCCTTCATGGGCACTATCACTGCTTGCTGTCAGGGAGGCTGCCAGACAATTTTCCATGCACACTCTGGGCTGGGGGGCAGTCAACCACCAGTACACACAGCAGAACCTAAACCCATACCATTATTGCTAAGCAGCAAGACAGGGGCCCATTGCACTCCCACGGGGCCTTTTTAAATGCAATCCATAACCCGGATTTGCCAGGAACCCTTCTTACTCCTCCTACTTGCATGTGACACTGGGCTTAGGATCTGCATAGGAAACACACACACAAGCACACACCTACCTTTGTTGCCTGCAGATGCCTCCTTGGCTGTCCCCAAACGGTATCAAACCAACACCCACGGGAAGCTGTAAGCATAGAGGACATGCCTGCACCCCATTGGACTTACCTGTGTGGGTTAAACCCGGGTTATTTGACAACCTATGGCGGTGATGGTTCTGCTCAGGCAGAGCAGTGCTGATGCTCCTCATAAAGCTGTCGCTGCTGTGAAGGTTCTAGGTGACATCACAAATCCCTATGGTTACATACACAACAAAGCTGGGTTGTTGTTGTTTACACTCTGCAAGGCCTGTGGAAGTGAGTGACATCATAGCACTGTAGTTCTGAGGGTTCTAGATGGATGCAACAATCTCCTGTTGCTTCTATGAAGGCCATAATAGACGACATCACCAAACAGCTCCATAGTCACATACACAGCAAAGGAGAGATGTTGTTTACACCTAGTGATGTCAGTGGTATTGAGTGACATCACAGCACAGTGCTAAGGCTCCTGGGCCTGGACACAGCAGCGGCTGCAATATCTCAACGGAGAATACGTTTATATATATGTGTGTGTGTGCGCGTATATATATATATATATATATATATATATTTCTCCGCCGAAATCACTTTTAAACCCATTTCCACCTTTTTTTCCCTTCTCTTCCTCTTACTTTTTTTTCACGTTTTTTTACGTTTTTCTCCTTTTCGCCTCTTTTCTGGGCGTATTATTCTTCTTTTTCTTCTTTTTTTTCGTCTAATGCATACCCCATCAGTGCAGCAATGCTTATTCAATACCGCCAGCAGATGGAGACACTGGGGGATAATTTTCTAAGGATTTATACTGATTTTTCCTGTCTGAATTTGTCGCACAGAAAGTTGCAGGCCAAATATGTGTGACATTTCTGCGACTTTAGCTTCTAGAGCATTTTTACAACATTATACATAGGTGCTGAATACATAAAAAGCGACTGTTCAGCGACAGACAAGTCGCATCGGCTGAAAGTAGGCCAGAATGTCAGTCCATGTTGGAGCAGGTTTAGATACAGTCTAAAGCATAGATCTCAAAGTCTGTGCACAGAATTTAGCAAGGGCCTCGCACCTTCTGATGCATCAGGTAGGTGCACAATAGCATAGCCTAACCCTCTGTACTTTGGTCTATATTGATGCGGGACATAGACAGCCAGCTGATGACCAATCCATTAGTGCAATGGATGGCTGGAAGCATTTGTCTTTGCCTTTGCAATACCACAGAAGCAATGCATGGTCAATGTACAGCAATGACACACCTGTGTGAACAGCCAGGAGACCCCCCCCCCCCCCATGTTATGTTACATAGTTACATAGTTAGTACGGTCGAAAAAAGACATATGTCCATCAAGTTCAACCAGGGAATTAAGGGGTAGGGGTGTGGCGCGATATTGGGGAAGGGATGAGATTTTATATTTCTTCATAAGCATTAATCTTATTTTGTCAATTAGGAACATTCAGCACCCACCCGCTATCAAGGCAGCTGCCTATCATGTCATGCCCTACCTGCACAGGTGTGCTGGCTACTCAAATGATCCAATTAAGGAGGCCATTTAGTCAGCAGCAGCAGAAGTCCTGTGCCTGGACGCTCCAACAGCGGCCAGACACAAGCAGAAGCAGAAGCAGCAGCAGCACCACCTTTTGTTTTTTGGCTGCAGCAGCAGCAGCAGCAAGGCCCACAGGGCTGGCTAGCTGGCTAGCCAGCAAGCAGGTAGCAATGAAAGTAGGAATCTTTCTTTTTAACCCTGTAAGGGGGTGGTGCACTGTACCCGAAGATACTGCCATATCGGGTCAATGCATAGGGCGACGGAAGCAAGCTTCGAAATCGGCCCCCGTTCTCAAAAATCCATTTAATATATGGTCCCCAGATAGGGGACGTATCAGATATTAAACTGATAAGAACAGATACTACACTTGATCTTAGCCAAAAGGCCGAGAAGCGATAACCGTGAAAGGGGCGGGCCCAACAAGGTCCCCTTCATGGGCACTATCACTGCTTGCTGTCAGGGAGGCTGCCAGACAATTTTCCATGCACACTCTGGGCTGGGGGGCAGTCAACCACCAGTACACACAGCAGAACCTAAACCCATACCATTATTGCTAAGCAGCAAGACAGGGGCCCATTGCACTCCCACGGGGCCTTTTTAAATGCAATCCATAACCCGGATTTGCCAGGAACCCTTCTTACTCCTCCTACTTGCATGTGACACTGGGCTTAGGATCTGCATAGGAAACACACACACAAGCACACACCTACCTTTGTTGCCTGCAGATGCCTCCTTGGCTGTCCCCAAACGGTATCAAACCAACACCCACGGGAAGCTGTAAGCATAGAGGACATGCCTGCACCCCATTGGACTTACCTGTGTGGGTTAAACCCGGGTTATTTGACAACCTATGGCGGTGATGGTTCTGCTCAGGCAGAGCAGTGCTGATGCTCCTCATAAAGCTGTCGCTGCTGTGAAGGTTCTAGGTGACATCACAAATCCCTATGGTTACATACACAACAAAGCTGGGTTGTTGTTGTTTACACTCTGCAAGGCCTGTGGAAGTGAGTGACATCATAGCACTGTAGTTCTGAGGGTTCTAGATGGATGCAACAATCTCCTGTTGCTTCTATGAAGGCCATAATAGACGACATCACCAAACAGCTCCATAGTCACATACACAGCAAAGGAGAGATGTTGTTTACACCTAGTGATGTCAGTGGTATTGAGTGACATCACAGCACAGTGCTAAGGCTCCTGGGCCTGGACACAGCAGCGGCTGCAATATCTCAACGGAGAATACGTTTATATATATGTGTGTGTGTGCGCGTATATATATATATATATATATATATATATATATATATATATATATATTCTCCGCCGAAATCACTTTTAAACCCATTTCCACCTTTTTTTCCCTTCTCTTCCTCTTACTTTTTTTTCACGTTTTTTTACGTTTTTCTCCTTTTCGCCTCTTTTCTGGGCGTATTATTCTTCTTTTTCTTCTTTTTTTTCGTCTAATGCATACCCCATCAGTGCAGCAATGCTTATTCAATACCGCCAGCAGATGGAGACACTGGGGGATAATTTTCTAAGGATTTATACTGATTTTTCCTGTCTGAATTTGTCGCACAGAAAGTTGCAGGCCAAATATGTGTGACATTTCTGCGACTTTAGCTTCTAGAGCATTTTTACAACATTATACATAGGTGCTGAATACATAAAAAGCGACTGTTCAGCGACAGACAAGTCGCATCGGCTGAAAGTAGGCCAGAATGTCAGTCCATGTTGGAGCAGGTTTAGATACAGTCTAAAGCATAGATCTCAAAGTCTGTGCACAGAATTTAGCAAGGGCCTCGCACCTTCTGATGCATCAGGTAGGTGCACAATAGCATAGCCTAACCCTCTGTACTTTGGTCTATATTGATGCGGGACATAGACAGCCAGCTGATGACCAATCCATTAGTGCAATGGATGGCTGGAAGCATTTGTCTTTGCCTTTGCAATACCACAGAAGCAATGCATGGTCAATGTACAGCAATGACACACCTGTGTGAACAGCCAGGAGACCCCCCCCCCCCATGTTATGTTACATAGTTACATAGTTAGTACGGTCGAAAAAAGACATATGTCCATCAAGTTCAACCAGGGAATTAAGGGGTAGGGGTGTGGCGCGATATTGGGGAAGGGATGAGATTTTATATTTCTTCATAAGCATTAATCTTATTTTGTCAATTAGGAACATTCAGCACCCACCCGCTATCAAGGCAGCTGCCTATCATGTCATGCCCTACCTGCACAGGTGTGCTGGCTACTCAAATGATCCAATTAAGGAGGCCATTTAGTCAGCAGCAGCAGAAGTCCTGTGCCTGGACGCTCCAACAGCGGCCAGACACAAGCAGAAGCAGAAGCAGCAGCAGCACCACCTTTTGTTTTTTGGCTGCAGCAGCAGCAGCAGCAAGGCCCACAGGGCTGGCTAGCTGGCTAGCCAGCAAGCAGGTAGCAATGAAAGTAGGAATCTTTCTTTTTAACCCTGTAAGGGGGTGGTGCACTGTACCCGAAGATACTGCCATATCGGGTCAATGCATAGGGCGACGGAAGCAAGCTTCGAAATCGGCCCCCGTTCTCAAAAATCCATTTAATATATGGTCCCCAGATAGGGGACGTATCAGATATTAAACTGATAAGAACAGATACTACACTTGATCTTAGCCAAAAGGCCGAGAAGCGATAACCGTGAAAGGGGCGGGCCCAACAAGGTCCCCTTCATGGGCACTATCACTGCTTGCTGTCAGGGAGGCTGCCAGACAATTTTCCATGCACACTCTGGGCTGGGGGGCAGTCAACCACCAGTACACACAGCAGAACCTAAACCCATACCATTATTGCTAAGCAGCAAGACAGGGGCCCATTGCACTCCCACGGGGCCTTTTTAAATGCAATCCATAACCCGGATTTGCCAGGAACCCTTCTTACTCCTCCTACTTGCATGTGACACTGGGCTTAGGATCTGCATAGGAAACACACACACAAGCACACACCTACCTTTGTTGCCTGCAGATGCCTCCTTGGCTGTCCCCAAACGGTATCAAACCAACACCCACGGGAAGCTGTAAGCATAGAGGACATGCCTGCACCCCATTGGACTTACCTGTGTGGGTTAAACCCGGGTTATTTGACAACCTATGGCGGTGATGGTTCTGCTCAGGCAGAGCAGTGCTGATGCTCCTCATAAAGCTGTCGCTGCTGTGAAGGTTCTAGGTGACATCACAAATCCCTATGGTTACATACACAACAAAGCTGGGTTGTTGTTGTTTACACTCTGCAAGGCCTGTGGAAGTGAGTGACATCATAGCACTGTAGTTCTGAGGGTTCTAGATGGATGCAACAATCTCCTGTTGCTTCTATGAAGGCCATAATAGACGACATCACCAAACAGCTCCATAGTCACATACACAGCAAAGGAGAGATGTTGTTTACACCTAGTGATGTCAGTGGTATTGAGTGACATCACAGCACAGTGCTAAGGCTCCTGGGCCTGGACACAGCAGCGGCTGCAATATCTCAACGGAGAATACGTTTATATATATGTGTGTGTGTGCGCGTATATATATATACATATATATATATATATATATATTTCTCCGCCGAAATCACTTTTAAACCCATTTCCACCTTTTTTTCCCTTCTCTTCCTCTTACTTTTTTTTCACGTTTTTTTACGTTTTTCTCCTTTTCGCCTCTTTTCTGGGCGTATTATTCTTCTTTTTCTTCTTTTTTTTCGTCTAATGCATACCCCATCAGTGCAGCAATGCTTATTCAATACCGCCAGCAGATGGAGACACTGGGGGATAATTTTCTAAGGATTTATACTGATTTTTCCTGTCTGAATTTGTCGCACAGAAAGTTGCAGGCCAAATATGTGTGACATTTCTGCGACTTTAGCTTCTAGAGCATTTTTACAACATTATACATAGGTGCTGAATACATAAAAAGCGACTGTTCAGCGACAGACAAGTCGCATCGGCTGAAAGTAGGCCAGAATGTCAGTCCATGTTGGAGCAGGTTTAGATACAGTCTAAAGCATAGATCTCAAAGTCTGTGCACAGAATTTAGCAAGGGCCTCGCACCTTCTGATGCATCAGGTAGGTGCACAATAGCATAGCCTAACCCTCTGTACTTTGGTCTATATTGATGCGGGACATAGACAGCCAGCTGATGACCAATCCATTAGTGCAATGGATGGCTGGAAGCATTTGTCTTTGCCTTTGCAATACCACAGAAGCAATGCATGGTCAATGTACAGCAATGACACACCTGTGTGAACAGCCAGGAGACCCCCCCCCCCCATGTTATGTTACATAGTTACATAGTTAGTACGGTCGAAAAAAGACATATGTCCATCAAGTTCAACCAGGGAATTAAGGGGTAGGGGTGTGGCGCGATATTGGGGAAGGGATGAGATTTTATATTTCTTCATAAGCATTAATCTTATTTTGTCAATTAGGAACATTCAGCACCCACCCGCTATCAAGGCAGCTGCCTATCATGTCATGCCCTACCTGCACAGGTGTGCTGGCTACTCAAATGATCCAATTAAGGAGGCCATTTAGTCAGCAGCAGCAGAAGTCCTGTGCCTGGACGCTCCAACAGCGGCCAGACACAAGCAGAAGCAGAAGCAGCAGCAGCACCACCTTTTGTTTTTTGGCTGCAGCAGCAGCAGCAGCAAGGCCCACAGGGCTGGCTAGCTGGCTAGCCAGCAAGCAGGTAGCAATGAAAGTAGGAATCTTTCTTTTTAACCCTGTAAGGGGGTGGTGCACTGTACCCGAAGATACTGCCATATCGGGTCAATGCATAGGGCGACGGAAGCAAGCTTCGAAATCGGCCCCCGTTCTCAAAAATCCATTTAATATATGGTCCCCAGATAGGGGACGTATCAGATATTAAACTGATAAGAACAGATACTACACTTGATCTTAGCCAAAAGGCCGAGAAGCGATAACCGTGAAAGGGGCGGGCCCAACAAGGTCCCCTTCATGGGCACTATCACTGCTTGCTGTCAGGGAGGCTGCCAGACAATTTTCCATGCACACTCTGGGCTGGGGGGCAGTCAACCACCAGTACACACAGCAGAACCTAAACCCATACCATTATTGCTAAGCAGCAAGACAGGGGCCCATTGCACTCCCACGGGGCCTTTTTAAATGCAATCCATAACCCGGATTTGCCAGGAACCCTTCTTACTCCTCCTACTTGCATGTGACACTGGGCTTAGGATCTGCATAGGAAACACACACACAAGCACACACCTACCTTTGTTGCCTGCAGATGCCTCCTTGGCTGTCCCCAAACGGTATCAAACCAACACCCACGGGAAGCTGTAAGCATAGAGGACATGCCTGCACCCCATTGGACTTACCTGTGTGGGTTAAACCCGGGTTATTTGACAACCTATGGCGGTGATGGTTCTGCTCAGGCAGAGCAGTGCTGATGCTCCTCATAAAGCTGTCGCTGCTGTGAAGGTTCTAGGTGACATCACAAATCCCTATGGTTACATACACAACAAAGCTGGGTTGTTGTTGTTTACACTCTGCAAGGCCTGTGGAAGTGAGTGACATCATAGCACTGTAGTTCTGAGGGTTCTAGATGGATGCAACAATCTCCTGTTGCTTCTATGAAGGCCATAATAGACGACATCACCAAACAGCTCCATAGTCACATACACAGCAAAGGAGAGATGTTGTTTACACCTAGTGATGTCAGTGGTATTGAGTGACATCACAGCACAGTGCTAAGGCTCCTGGGCCTGGACACAGCAGCGGCTGCAATATCTCAACGGAGAATACGTTTATATATATGTGTGTGTGTGCGCGTATATATATATATATATATATATATATATATATATATATATATATTCTCCGCCGAAATCACTTTTAAACCCATTTCCACCTTTTTTTCCCTTCTCTTCCTCTTACTTTTTTTTCACGTTTTTTTACGTTTTTCTCCTTTTCGCCTCTTTTCTGGGCGTATTATTCTTCTTTTTCTTCTTTTTTTTCGTCTAATGCATACCCCATCAGTGCAGCAATGCTTATTCAATACCGCCAGCAGATGGAGACACTGGGGGATAATTTTCTAAGGATTTATACTGATTTTTCCTGTCTGAATTTGTCGCACAGAAAGTTGCAGGCCAAATATGTGTGACATTTCTGCGACTTTAGCTTCTAGAGCATTTTTACAACATTATACATAGGTGCTGAATACATAAAAAGCGACTGTTCAGCGACAGACAAGTCGCATCGGCTGAAAGTAGGCCAGAATGTCAGTCCATGTTGGAGCAGGTTTAGATACAGTCTAAAGCATAGATCTCAAAGTCTGTGCACAGAATTTAGCAAGGGCCTCGCACCTTCTGATGCATCAGGTAGGTGCACAATAGCATAGCCTAACCCTCTGTACTTTGGTCTATATTGATGCGGGACATAGACAGCCAGCTGATGACCAATCCATTAGTGCAATGGATGGCTGGAAGCATTTGTCTTTGCCTTTGCAATACCACAGAAGCAATGCATGGTCAATGTACAGCAATGACACACCTGTGTGAACAGCCAGGAGACCCCCCCCCCCATGTTATGTTACATAGTTACATAGTTAGTACGGTCGAAAAAAGACATATGTCCATCAAGTTCAACCAGGGAATTAAGGGGTAGGGGTGTGGCGCGATATTGGGGAAGGGATGAGATTTTATATTTCTTCATAAGCATTAATCTTATTTTGTCAATTAGGAACATTCAGCACCCACCCGCTATCAAGGCAGCTGCCTATCATGTCATGCCCTACCTGCACAGGTGTGCTGGCTACTCAAATGATCCAATTAAGGAGGCCATTTAGTCAGCAGCAGCAGAAGTCCTGTGCCTGGACGCTCCAACAGCGGCCAGACACAAGCAGAAGCAGAAGCAGCAGCAGCACCACCTTTTGTTTTTTGGCTGCAGCAGCAGCAGCAGCAAGGCCCACAGGGCTGGCTAGCTGGCTAGCCAGCAAGCAGGTAGCAATGAAAGTAGGAATCTTTCTTTTTAACCCTGTAAGGGGGTGGTGCACTGTACCCGAAGATACTGCCATATCGGGTCAATGCATAGGGCGACGGAAGCAAGCTTCGAAATCGGCCCCCGTTCTCAAAAATCCATTTAATATATGGTCCCCAGATAGGGGACGTATCAGATATTAAACTGATAAGAACAGATACTACACTTGATCTTAGCCAAAAGGCCGAGAAGCGATAACCGTGAAAGGGGCGGGCCCAACAAGGTCCCCTTCATGGGCACTATCACTGCTTGCTGTCAGGGAGGCTGCCAGACAATTTTCCATGCACACTCTGGGCTGGGGGGCAGTCAACCACCAGTACACACAGCAGAACCTAAACCCATACCATTATTGCTAAGCAGCAAGACAGGGGCCCATTGCACTCCCACGGGGCCTTTTTAAATGCAATCCATAACCCGGATTTGCCAGGAACCCTTCTTACTCCTCCTACTTGCATGTGACACTGGGCTTAGGATCTGCATAGGAAACACACACACAAGCACACACCTACCTTTGTTGCCTGCAGATGCCTCCTTGGCTGTCCCCAAACGGTATCAAACCAACACCCACGGGAAGCTGTAAGCATAGAGGACATGCCTGCACCCCATTGGACTTACCTGTGTGGGTTAAACCCGGGTTATTTGACAACCTATGGCGGTGATGGTTCTGCTCAGGCAGAGCAGTGCTGATGCTCCTCATAAAGCTGTCGCTGCTGTGAAGGTTCTAGGTGACATCACAAATCCCTATGGTTACATACACAACAAAGCTGGGTTGTTGTTGTTTACACTCTGCAAGGCCTGTGGAAGTGAGTGACATCATAGCACTGTAGTTCTGAGGGTTCTAGATGGATGCAACAATCTCCTGTTGCTTCTATGAAGGCCATAATAGACGACATCACCAAACAGCTCCATAGTCACATACACAGCAAAGGAGAGATGTTGTTTACACCTAGTGATGTCAGTGGTATTGAGTGACATCACAGCACAGTGCTAAGGCTCCTGGGCCTGGACACAGCAGCGGCTGCAATATCTCAACGGAGAATACGTTTATATATATGTGTGTGTGTGCGCGTACTATATATATATATATATATATATATATATATATATATATTTCTCCGCCGAAATCACTTTTAAACCCATTTCCACCTTTTTTTCCCTTCTCTTCCTCTTACTTTTTTTTCACGTTTTTTTACGTTTTTCTCCTTTTCGCCTCTTTTCTGGGCGTATTATTCTTCTTTTTCTTCTTTTTTTTCGTCTAATGCATACCCCATCAGTGCAGCAATGCTTATTCAATACCGCCAGCAGATGGAGACACTGGGGGATAATTTTCTAAGGATTTATACTGATTTTTCCTGTCTGAATTTGTCGCACAGAAAGTTGCAGGCCAAATATGTGTGACATTTCTGCGACTTTAGCTTCTAGAGCATTTTTACAACATTATACATAGGTGCTGAATACATAAAAAGCGACTGTTCAGCGACAGACAAGTCGCATCGGCTGAAAGTAGGCCAGAATGTCAGTCCATGTTGGAGCAGGTTTAGATACAGTCTAAAGCATAGATCTCAAAGTCTGTGCACAGAATTTAGCAAGGGCCTCGCACCTTCTGATGCATCAGGTAGGTGCACAATAGCATAGCCTAACCCTCTGTACTTTGGTCTATATTGATGCGGGACATAGACAGCCAGCTGATGACCAATCCATTAGTGCAATGGATGGCTGGAAGCATTTGTCTTTGCCTTTGCAATACCACAGAAGCAATGCATGGTCAATGTACAGCAATGACACACCTGTGTGAACAGCCAGGAGACCCCCCCCCCCCCATGTTATGTTACATAGTTACATAGTTAGTACGGTCGAAAAAAGACATATGTCCATCAAGTTCAACCAGGGAATTAAGGGGTAGGGGTGTGGCGCGATATTGGGGAAGGGATGAGATTTTATATTTCTTCATAAGCATTAATCTTATTTTGTCAATTAGGAACATTCAGCACCCACCCGCTATCAAGGCAGCTGCCTATCATGTCATGCCCTACCTGCACAGGTGTGCTGGCTACTCAAATGATCCAATTAAGGAGGCCATTTAGTCAGCAGCAGCAGAAGTCCTGTGCCTGGACGCTCCAACAGCGGCCAGACACAAGCAGAAGCAGAAGCAGCAGCAGCACCACCTTTTGTTTTTTGGCTGCAGCAGCAGCAGCAGCAAGGCCCACAGGGCTGGCTAGCTGGCTAGCCAGCAAGCAGGTAGCAATGAAAGTAGGAATCTTTCTTTTTAACCCTGTAAGGGGGTGGTGCACTGTACCCGAAGATACTGCCATATCGGGTCAATGCATAGGGCGACGGAAGCAAGCTTCGAAATCGGCCCCCGTTCTCAAAAATCCATTTAATATATGGTCCCCAGATAGGGGACGTATCAGATATTAAACTGATAAGAACAGATACTACACTTGATCTTAGCCAAAAGGCCGAGAAGCGATAACCGTGAAAGGGGCGGGCCCAACAAGGTCCCCTTCATGGGCACTATCACTGCTTGCTGTCAGGGAGGCTGCCAGACAATTTTCCATGCACACTCTGGGCTGGGGGGCAGTCAACCACCAGTACACACAGCAGAACCTAAACCCATACCATTATTGCTAAGCAGCAAGACAGGGGCCCATTGCACTCCCACGGGGCCTTTTTAAATGCAATCCATAACCCGGATTTGCCAGGAACCCTTCTTACTCCTCCTACTTGCATGTGACACTGGGCTTAGGATCTGCATAGGAAACACACACACAAGCACACACCTACCTTTGTTGCCTGCAGATGCCTCCTTGGCTGTCCCCAAACGGTATCAAACCAACACCCACGGGAAGCTGTAAGCATAGAGGACATGCCTGCACCCCATTGGACTTACCTGTGTGGGTTAAACCCGGGTTATTTGACAACCTATGGCGGTGATGGTTCTGCTCAGGCAGAGCAGTGCTGATGCTCCTCATAAAGCTGTCGCTGCTGTGAAGGTTCTAGGTGACATCACAAATCCCTATGGTTACATACACAACAAAGCTGGGTTGTTGTTGTTTACACTCTGCAAGGCCTGTGGAAGTGAGTGACATCATAGCACTGTAGTTCTGAGGGTTCTAGATGGATGCAACAATCTCCTGTTGCTTCTATGAAGGCCATAATAGACGACATCACCAAACAGCTCCATAGTCACATACACAGCAAAGGAGAGATGTTGTTTACACCTAGTGATGTCAGTGGTATTGAGTGACATCACAGCACAGTGCTAAGGCTCCTGGGCCTGGACACAGCAGCGGCTGCAATATCTCAACGGAGAATACGTTTATATATATGTGTGTGTGTGCGCGTATATATATATATATATATATATATATATATATATATATATATATTTCTCCGCCGAAATCACTTTTAAACCCATTTCCACCTTTTTTTCCCTTCTCTTCCTCTTACTTTTTTTTCACGTTTTTTTACGTTTTTCTCCTTTTCGCCTCTTTTCTGGGCGTATTATTCTTCTTTTTCTTCTTTTTTTTCGTCTAATGCATACCCCATCAGTGCAGCAATGCTTATTCAATACCGCCAGCAGATGGAGACACTGGGGGATAATTTTCTAAGGATTTATACTGATTTTTCCTGTCTGAATTTGTCGCACAGAAAGTTGCAGGCCAAATATGTGTGACATTTCTGCGACTTTAGCTTCTAGAGCATTTTTACAACATTATACATAGGTGCTGAATACATAAAAAGCGACTGTTCAGCGACAGACAAGTCGCATCGGCTGAAAGTAGGCCAGAATGTCAGTCCATGTTGGAGCAGGTTTAGATACAGTCTAAAGCATAGATCTCAAAGTCTGTGCACAGAATTTAGCAAGGGCCTCGCACCTTCTGATGCATCAGGTAGGTGCACAATAGCATAGCCTAACCCTCTGTACTTTGGTCTATATTGATGCGGGACATAGACAGCCAGCTGATGACCAATCCATTAGTGCAATGGATGGCTGGAAGCATTTGTCTTTGCCTTTGCAATACCACAGAAGCAATGCATGGTCAATGTACAGCAATGACACACCTGTGTGAACAGCCAGGAGACCCCCCCCCCCCATGTTATGTTACATAGTTACATAGTTAGTACGGTCGAAAAAAGACATATGTCCATCAAGTTCAACCAGGGAATTAAGGGGTAGGGGTGTGGCGCGATATTGGGGAAGGGATGAGATTTTATATTTCTTCATAAGCATTAATCTTATTTTGTCAATTAGGAACATTCAGCACCCACCCGCTATCAAGGCAGCTGCCTATCATGTCATGCCCTACCTGCACAGGTGTGCTGGCTACTCAAATGATCCAATTAAGGAGGCCATTTAGTCAGCAGCAGCAGAAGTCCTGTGCCTGGACGCTCCAACAGCGGCCAGACACAAGCAGAAGCAGAAGCAGCAGCAGCACCACCTTTTGTTTTTTGGCTGCAGCAGCAGCAGCAGCAAGGCCCACAGGGCTGGCTAGCTGGCTAGCCAGCAAGCAGGTAGCAATGAAAGTAGGAATCTTTCTTTTTAACCCTGTAAGGGGGTGGTGCACTGTACCCGAAGATACTGCCATATCGGGTCAATGCATAGGGCGACGGAAGCAAGCTTCGAAATCGGCCCCCGTTCTCAAAAATCCATTTAATATATGGTCCCCAGATAGGGGACGTATCAGATATTAAACTGATAAGAACAGATACTACACTTGATCTTAGCCAAAAGGCCGAGAAGCGATAACCGTGAAAGGGGCGGGCCCAACAAGGTCCCCTTCATGGGCACTATCACTGCTTGCTGTCAGGGAGGCTGCCAGACAATTTTCCATGCACACTCTGGGCTGGGGGGCAGTCAACCACCAGTACACACAGCAGAACCTAAACCCATACCATTATTGCTAAGCAGCAAGACAGGGGCCCATTGCACTCCCACGGGGCCTTTTTAAATGCAATCCATAACCCGGATTTGCCAGGAACCCTTCTTACTCCTCCTACTTGCATGTGACACTGGGCTTAGGATCTGCATAGGAAACACACACACAAGCACACACCTACCTTTGTTGCCTGCAGATGCCTCCTTGGCTGTCCCCAAACGGTATCAAACCAACACCCACGGGAAGCTGTAAGCATAGAGGACATGCCTGCACCCCATTGGACTTACCTGTGTGGGTTAAACCCGGGTTATTTGACAACCTATGGCGGTGATGGTTCTGCTCAGGCAGAGCAGTGCTGATGCTCCTCATAAAGCTGTCGCTGCTGTGAAGGTTCTAGGTGACATCACAAATCCCTATGGTTACATACACAACAAAGCTGGGTTGTTGTTGTTTACACTCTGCAAGGCCTGTGGAAGTGAGTGACATCATAGCACTGTAGTTCTGAGGGTTCTAGATGGATGCAACAATCTCCTGTTGCTTCTATGAAGGCCATAATAGACGACATCACCAAACAGCTCCATAGTCACATACACAGCAAAGGAGAGATGTTGTTTACACCTAGTGATGTCAGTGGTATTGAGTGACATCACAGCACAGTGCTAAGGCTCCTGGGCCTGGACACAGCAGCGGCTGCAATATCTCAACGGAGAATACGTTTATATATATGTGTGTGTGTGCGCGTATATATATATATATATATATATATATATATATATATATATATATATTTCTCCGCCGAAATCACTTTTAAACCCATTTCCACCTTTTTTTCCCTTCTCTTCCTCTTACTTTTTTTTCACGTTTTTTTACGTTTTTCTCCTTTTCGCCTCTTTTCTGGGCGTATTATTCTTCTTTTTCTTCTTTTTTTTCGTCTAATGCATACCCCATCAGTGCAGCAATGCTTATTCAATACCGCCAGCAGATGGAGACACTGGGGGATAATTTTCTAAGGATTTATACTGATTTTTCCTGTCTGAATTTGTCGCACAGAAAGTTGCAGGCCAAATATGTGTGACATTTCTGCGACTTTAGCTTCTAGAGCATTTTTACAACATTATACATAGGTGCTGAATACATAAAAAGCGACTGTTCAGCGACAGACAAGTCGCATCGGCTGAAAGTAGGCCAGAATGTCAGTCCATGTTGGAGCAGGTTTAGATACAGTCTAAAGCATAGATCTCAAAGTCTGTGCACAGAATTTAGCAAGGGCCTCGCACCTTCTGATGCATCAGGTAGGTGCACAATAGCATAGCCTAACCCTCTGTACTTTGGTCTATATTGATGCGGGACATAGACAGCCAGCTGATGACCAATCCATTAGTGCAATGGATGGCTGGAAGCATTTGTCTTTGCCTTTGCAATACCACAGAAGCAATGCATGGTCAATGTACAGCAATGACACACCTGTGTGAACAGCCAGGAGACCCCCCCCCCCCCATGTTATGTTACATAGTTACATAGTTAGTACGGTCGAAAAAAGACATATGTCCATCAAGTTCAACCAGGGAATTAAGGGGTAGGGGTGTGGCGCGATATTGGGGAAGGGATGAGATTTTATATTTCTTCATAAGCATTAATCTTATTTTGTCAATTAGGAACATTCAGCACCCACCCGCTATCAAGGCAGCTGCCTATCATGTCATGCCCTACCTGCACAGGTGTGCTGGCTACTCAAATGATCCAATTAAGGAGGCCATTTAGTCAGCAGCAGCAGAAGTCCTGTGCCTGGACGCTCCAACAGCGGCCAGACACAAGCAGAAGCAGAAGCAGCAGCAGCACCACCTTTTGTTTTTTGGCTGCAGCAGCAGCAGCAGCAGAGGCCCACAGGGCTGGCTAGCTGGCTAGCCAGCAAGCAGGTAGCAATGAAAGTAGGAATCTTTCTTTTTAACCCTGTAAGGGGGTGGTGCACTGTACCCGAAGATACTGCCATATCGGGTCAATGCATAGGGCGACGGAAGCAAGCTTCGAAATCGGCCCCCGTTCTCAAAAATCCATTTAATATATGGTCCCCAGATAGGGGACGTATCAGATATTAAACTGATAAGAACAGATACTACACTTGATCTTAGCCAAAAGGCCGAGAAGCGATAACCGTGAAAGGGGCGGGCCCAACAAGGTCCCCTTCATGGGCACTATCACTGCTTGCTGTCAGGGAGGCTGCCAGACAATTTTCCATGCACACTCTGGGCTGGGGGGCAGTCAACCACCAGTACACACAGCAGAACCTAAACCCATACCATTATTGCTAAGCAGCAAGACAGGGGCCCATTGCACTCCCACGGGGCCTTTTTAAATGCAATCCATAACCCGGATTTGCCAGGAACCCTTCTTACTCCTCCTACTTGCATGTGACACTGGGCTTAGGATCTGCATAGGAAACACACACACAAGCACACACCTACCTTTGTTGCCTGCAGATGCCTCCTTGGCTGTCCCCAAACGGTATCAAACCAACACCCACGGGAAGCTGTAAGCATAGAGGACATGCCTGCACCCCATTGGACTTACCTGTGTGGGTTAAACCCGGGTTATTTGACAACCTATGGCGGTGATGGTTCTGCTCAGGCAGAGCAGTGCTGATGCTCCTCATAAAGCTGTCGCTGCTGTGAAGGTTCTAGGTGACATCACAAATCCCTATGGTTACATACACAACAAAGCTGGGTTGTTGTTGTTTACACTCTGCAAGGCCTGTGGAAGTGAGTGACATCATAGCACTGTAGTTCTGAGGGTTCTAGATGGATGCAACAATCTCCTGTTGCTTCTATGAAGGCCATAATAGACGACATCACCAAACAGCTCCATAGTCACATACACAGCAAAGGAGAGATGTTGTTTACACCTAGTGATGTCAGTGGTATTGAGTGACATCACAGCACAGTGCTAAGGCTCCTGGGCCTGGACACAGCAGCGGCTGCAATATCTCAACGGAGAATACGTTTATATATATGTGTGTGTGTGCGCGTATATATATATATATATATATATATATATATATATATATATATATATTCTCCGCCGAAATCACTTTTAAACCCATTTCCACCTTTTTTTCCCTTCTCTTCCTCTTACTTTTTTTTCACGTTTTTTTACGTTTTTCTCCTTTTCGCCTCTTTTCTGGGCGTATTATTCTTCTTTTTCTTCTTTTTTTTCGTCTAATGCATACCCCATCAGTGCAGCAATGCTTATTCAATACCGCCAGCAGATGGAGACACTGGGGGATAATTTTCTAAGGATTTATACTGATTTTTCCTGTCTGAATTTGTCGCACAGAAAGTTGCAGGCCAAATATGTGTGACATTTCTGCGACTTTAGCTTCTAGAGCATTTTTACAACATTATACATAGGTGCTGAATACATAAAAAGCGACTGTTCAGCGACAGACAAGTCGCATCGGCTGAAAGTAGGCCAGAATGTCAGTCCATGTTGGAGCAGGTTTAGATACAGTCTAAAGCATAGATCTCAAAGTCTGTGCACAGAATTTAGCAAGGGCCTCGCACCTTCTGATGCATCAGGTAGGTGCACAATAGCATAGCCTAACCCTCTGTACTTTGGTCTATATTGATGCGGGACATAGACAGCCAGCTGATGACCAATCCATTAGTGCAATGGATGGCTGGAAGCATTTGTCTTTGCCTTTGCAATACCACAGAAGCAATGCATGGTCAATGTACAGCAATGACACACCTGTGTGAACAGCCAGGAGACCCCCCCCCCCCATGTTATGTTACATAGTTACATAGTTAGTACGGTCGAAAAAAGACATATGTCCATCAAGTTCAACCAGGGAATTAAGGGGTAGGGGTGTGGCGCGATATTGGGGAAGGGATGAGATTTTATATTTCTTCATAAGCATTAATCTTATTTTGTCAATTAGGAACATTCAGCACCCACCCGCTATCAAGGCAGCTGCCTATCATGTCATGCCCTACCTGCACAGGTGTGCTGGCTACTCAAATGATCCAATTAAGGAGGCCATTTAGTCAGCAGCAGCAGAAGTCCTGTGCCTGGACGCTCCAACAGCGGCCAGACACAAGCAGAAGCAGAAGCAGCAGCAGCACCACCTTTTGTTTTTTGGCTGCAGCAGCAGCAGCAGCAAGGCCCACAGGGCTGGCTAGCTGGCTAGCCAGCAAGCAGGTAGCAATGAAAGTAGGAATCTTTCTTTTTAACCCTGTAAGGGGGTGGTGCACTGTACCCGAAGATACTGCCATATCGGGTCAATGCATAGGGCGACGGAAGCAAGCTTCGAAATCGGCCCCCGTTCTCAAAAATCCATTTAATATATGGTCCCCAGATAGGGGACGTATCAGATATTAAACTGATAAGAACAGATACTACACTTGATCTTAGCCAAAAGGCCGAGAAGCGATAACCGTGAAAGGGGCGGGCCCAACAAGGTCCCCTTCATGGGCACTATCACTGCTTGCTGTCAGGGAGGCTGCCAGACAATTTTCCATGCACACTCTGGGCTGGGGGGCAGTCAACCACCAGTACACACAGCAGAACCTAAACCCATACCATTATTGCTAAGCAGCAAGACAGGGGCCCATTGCACTCCCACGGGGCCTTTTTAAATGCAATCCATAACCCGGATTTGCCAGGAACCCTTCTTACTCCTCCTACTTGCATGTGACACTGGGCTTAGGATCTGCATAGGAAACACACACACAAGCACACACCTACCTTTGTTGCCTGCAGATGCCTCCTTGGCTGTCCCCAAACGGTATCAAACCAACACCCACGGGAAGCTGTAAGCATAGAGGACATGCCTGCACCCCATTGGACTTACCTGTGTGGGTTAAACCCGGGTTATTTGACAACCTATGGCGGTGATGGTTCTGCTCAGGCAGAGCAGTGCTGATGCTCCTCATAAAGCTGTCGCTGCTGTGAAGGTTCTAGGTGACATCACAAATCCCTATGGTTACATACACAACAAAGCTGGGTTGTTGTTGTTTACACTCTGCAAGGCCTGTGGAAGTGAGTGACATCATAGCACTGTAGTTCTGAGGGTTCTAGATGGATGCAACAATCTCCTGTTGCTTCTATGAAGGCCATAATAGACGACATCACCAAACAGCTCCATAGTCACATACACAGCAAAGGAGAGATGGATGTTGTTTACACCTAGTGATGTCAGTGGTATTGAGTGACATCACAGCACAGTGCTAAGGCTCCTGGGCCTGGACACAGCAGCGGCTGCAATATCTCAACGGAGAATACGTTTATATATATGTGTGTGTGTGCGCGTATATATATATATATATATATATATATATATATATATATATATATTTCTCCGCCGAAATCACTTTTAAACCCCATTTCCACCTTTTTTTCCCTTCTCTTCCTCTTACTTTTTTTTCACGTTTTTTTACGTTTTTCTCCTTTTCGCCTCTTTTCTGGGCGTATTATTCTTCTTTTTCTTCTTTTTTTTCGTCTAATGCATACCCCATCAGTGCAGCAATGCTTATTCAATACCGCCAGCAGATGGAGACACTGGGGGATAATTTTCTAAGGATTTATACTGATTTTTCCTGTCTGAATTTGTCGCACAGAAAGTTGCAGGCCAAATATGTGTGACATTTCTGCGACTTTAGCTTCTAGAGCATTTTTACAACATTATACATAGGTGCTGAATACATAAAAAGCGACTGTTCAGCGACAGGACAAGTCGCATCGGCTGAAAGTAGGCCAGAATGTCAGTCCATGTTGGAGCAGGTTTAGATACAGTCTAAAGCATAGATCTCAAAGTCTGTGCACAGAATTTAGCAAGGGCCTCGCACCTTCTGATGCATCAGGTAGGTGCACAATAGCATAGCCTAACCCTCTGTACTTTGGTCTATATTGATGCGGGACATAGACAGCCAGCTGATGACCAATCCATTAGTGCAATGGATGGCTGGAAGCATTTGTCTTTGCCTTTGCAATACCACAGAAGCAATGCATGGTCAATGTACAGCAATGACACACCTGTGTGAACAGCCAGGAGACCCCCCCCCCCCCATGTTATGTTACATAGTTACATAGTTAGTACGGTCGAAAAAAGACATATGTCCATCAAGTTCAACCAGGGAATTAAGGGGTAGGGGTGTGGCGCGATATTGGGGAAGGGATGAGATTTTATATTTCTTCATAAGCATTAATCTTATTTTGTCAATTAGGAACATTCAGCACCCACCCGCTATCAAGGCAGCTGCCTATCATGTCATGCCCTACCTGCACAGGTGTGCTGGCTACTCAAATGATCCAATTAAGGAGGCCATTTAGTCAGCAGCAGCAGAAGTCCTGTGCCTGGACGCTCCAACAGCGGCCAGACACAAGCAGAAGCAGAAGCAGCAGCAGCACCACCTTTTGTTTTTTGGCTGCAGCAGCAGCAGCAGCAAGGCCCACAGGGCTGGCTAGCTGGCTAGCCAGCAAGCAGGTAGCAATGAAAGTAGGAATCTTTCTTTTTAACCCTGTAAGGGGGTGGTGCACTGTACCCGAAGATACTGCCATATCGGGTCAATGCATAGGGCGACGGAAGCAAGCTTCGAAATCGGCCCCCGTTCTCAAAAATCCATTTAATATATGGTCCCCAGATAGGGGACGTATCAGATATTAAACTGATAAGAACAGATACTACACTTGATCTTAGCCAAAAGGCCGAGAAGCGATAACCGTGAAAGGGGCGGGCCCAACAAGGTCCCCTTCATGGGCACTATCACTGCTTGCTGTCAGGGAGGCTGCCAGACAATTTTCCATGCACACTCTGGGCTGGGGGGCAGTCAACCACCAGTACACACAGCAGAACCTAAACCCATACCATTATTGCTAAGCAGCAAGACAGGGGCCCATTGCACTCCCACGGGGCCTTTTTAAATGCAATCCATAACCCGGATTTGCCAGGAACCCTTCTTACTCCTCCTACTTGCATGTGACACTGGGCTTAGGATCTGCATAGGAAACACACACACAAGCACACACCTACCTTTGTTGCCTGCAGATGCCTCCTTGGCTGTCCCCAAACGGTATCAAACCAACACCCACGGGAAGCTGTAAGCATAGAGGACATGCCTGCACCCCATTGGACTTACCTGTGTGGGTTAAACCCGGGTTATTTGACAACCTATGGCGGTGATGGTTCTGCTCAGGCAGAGCAGTGCTGATGCTCCTCATAAAGCTGTCGCTGCTGTGAAGGTTCTAGGTGACATCACAAATCCCTATGGTTACATACACAACAAAGCTGGGTTGTTGTTGTTTACACTCTGCAAGGCCTGTGGAAGTGAGTGACATCATAGCACTGTAGTTCTGAGGGTTCTAGATGGATGCAACAATCTCCTGTTGCTTCTATGAAGGCCATAATAGACGACATCACCAAACAGCTCCATAGTCACATACACAGCAAAGGAGAGATGTTGTTTACACCTAGTGATGTCAGTGGTATTGAGTGACATCACAGCACAGTGCTAAGGCTCCTGGGCCTGGACACAGCAGCGGCTGCAATATCTCAACGGAGAATACGTTTATATATATGTGTGTGTGTGCGCGTATATATATATATATATATATATATATATATATATATATATATATATATATATATTTCTCCGCCGAAATCACTTTTAAACCCATTTCCACCTTTTTTTCCCTTCTCTTCCTCTTACTTTTTTTTCACGTTTTTTTACGTTTTTCTCCTTTTCGCCTCTTTTCTGGGCGTATTATTCTTCTTTTTCTTCTTTTTTTTCGTCTAATGCATACCCCATCAGTGCAGCAATGCTTATTCAATACCGCCAGCAGATGGAGACACTGGGGGATAATTTTCTAAGGATTTATACTGATTTTTCCTGTCTGAATTTGTCGCACAGAAAGTTGCAGGCCAAATATGTGTGACATTTCTGCGACTTTAGCTTCTAGAGCATTTTTACAACATTATACATAGGTGCTGAATACATAAAAAGCGACTGTTCAGCGACAGACAAGTCGCATCGGCTGAAAGTAGGCCAGAATGTCAGTCCATGTTGGAGCAGGTTTAGATACAGTCTAAAGCATAGATCTCAAAGTCTGTGCACAGAATTTAGCAAGGGCCTCGCACCTTCTGATGCATCAGGTAGGTGCACAATAGCATAGCCTAACCCTCTGTACTTTGGTCTATATTGATGCGGGACATAGACAGCCAGCTGATGACCAATCCATTAGTGCAATGGATGGCTGGAAGCATTTGTCTTTGCCTTTGCAATACCACAGAAGCAATGCATGGTCAATGTACAGCAATGACACACCTGTGTGAACAGCCAGGAGACCCCCCCCCCCCCCATGTTATGTTACATAGTTACATAGTTAGTACGGTCGAAAAAAGACATATGTCCATCAAGTTCAACCAGGGAATTAAGGGGTAGGGGTGTGGCGCGATATTGGGGAAGGGATGAGATTTTATATTTCTTCATAAGCATTAATCTTATTTTGTCAATTAGGAACATTCAGCACCCACCCGCTATCAAGGCAGCTGCCTATCATGTCATGCCCTACCTGCACAGGTGTGCTGGCTACTCAAATGATCCAATTAAGGAGGCCATTTAGTCAGCAGCAGCAGAAGTCCTGTGCCTGGACGCTCCAACAGCGGCCAGACACAAGCAGAAGCAGAAGCAGCAGCAGCACCACCTTTTGTTTTTTGGCTGCAGCAGCAGCAGCAGCAAGGCCCACAGGGCTGGCTAGCTGGCTAGCCAGCAAGCAGGTAGCAATGAAAGTAGGAATCTTTCTTTTTAACCCTGTAAGGGGGTGGTGCACTGTACCCGAAGATACTGCCATATCGGGTCAATGCATAGGGCGACGGAAGCAAGCTTCGAAATCGGCCCCCGTTCTCAAAAATCCATTTAATATATGGTCCCCAGATAGGGGACGTATCAGATATTAAACTGATAAGAACAGATTTTTTTTTTTTTTTTTTTTTTTTTTTTTTTTTTATCTAAAGCCGAGGAACGTGCTTTCGATTCACCCAAAGTGCAAGAAAAAGTGCAAACGTGTTACACTAAAAAAACGTGCACAAAGGATGCGGTCTATCGCAAGCCCTTCTCCGATAGGAGAGAGGCCCCCCAACAAACCTTACCCTTCGCCTCCGGACCAAAAGGTACCTGCGAGGTTCCAGGTTCGATGTCCCTTTTCGCCGAAGCTACTAGGGGACCACAAATGCTCCCGGCATCCCCCTTGGCGTTAGCCAAGGTATCTGCCCGCAGAGCCGATTACGGTAGGTACCCTGCCAAAGCAGGAGTACCCGGGGTGTTTGCAGGGAGGTGCGGAACCTAATGGCCACACACACCTCCCCTAGACCGCCAGGAGGGACACCCAGAAGGGCTACCGCATCCTGACCAATCCTGTGAACACACAACACGCAAAAAGTGACACAGTGAGACAAAAAAGAAATAAATAAGTGAATGTGTGCAGATATACTGCCCGGACATCCGGCCGGATCTATAAAAATTTCTCTGATCCTAGCCAGAAGGCCGGGAATCAAGAGGTGAGTGCCACAAGGTGAAGAGATTATGGTGCCCGTGCTTCAACTCAGTGAGCCTATCCTCCCAGTGAGTTTCGGCACCTCGGGGTCACCACTCCCCGAGGCACAAAAGTACCTCGGCTTTAGACCCTCTCAGCCTCATGGCGAGACCCGGAGGGAACAGGTCACATCGGGGCAGCCGTCGAGCTGATTCCTCAGAACCAGCCCCGGAAAGCCCTGGTACACCTGCATCCTCCATGCAGCACCCATCCCCACCAGCCCCATACCGGCGTTACTGTCCACCGGCATGAAAGACTGATAAGAACAGATACTACACTTGATCTTAGCCAAAAGGCCGAGAAGCGATAACCGTGAAAGGGGCGGGCCCAACAAGGTCCCCTTCATGGGCACTATCACTGCTTGCTGTCAGGGAGGCTGCCAGACAATTTTCCATGCACACTCTGGGCTGGGGGGCAGTCAACCACCAGTACACACAGCAGAACCTAAACCCATACCATTATTGCTAAGCAGCAAGACAGGGGCCCATTGCACTCCCACGGGGCCTTTTTAAATGCAATCCATAACCCGGATTTGCCAGGAACCCTTCTTACTCCTCCTACTTGCATGTGACACTGGGCTTAGGATCTGCATAGGAAACACACACACAAGCACACACCTACCTTTGTTGCCTGCAGATGCCTCCTTGGCTGTCCCCAAACGGTATCAAACCAACACCCACGGGAAGCTGTAAGCATAGAGGACATGCCTGCACCCCATTGGACTTACCTGTGTGGGTTAAACCCGGGTTATTTGACAACCTATGGCGGTGATGGTTCTGCTCAGGCAGAGCAGTGCTGATGCTCCTCATAAAGCTGTCGCTGCTGTGAAGGTTCTAGGTGACATCACAAATCCCTATGGTTACATACACAACAAAGCTGGGTTGTTGTTGTTTACACTCTGCAAGGCCTGTGGAAGTGAGTGACATCATAGCACTGTAGTTCTGAGGGTTCTAGATGGATGCAACAATCTCCTGTTGCTTCTATGAAGGCCATAATAGACGACATCACCAAACAGCTCCATAGTCACATACACAGCAAAGGAGAGATGTTGTTTACACCTAGTGATGTCAGTGGTATTGAGTGACATCACAGCACAGTGCTAAGGCTCCTGGGCCTGGACACAGCAGCGGCTGCAATATCTCAACGGAGAATACGTTTATATATATATGTGTGTGTGTGCGCGTATCTATATATATATATATATATATATATATATATATATATATATATATATTTCTCCGCCGAAATCACTTTTAAACCCATTTCCACCTTTTTTTCCCTTCTCTTCCTCTTACTTTTTTTTCACGTTTTTTTACGTTTTTCTCCTTTTCGCCTCTTTTCTGGGCGTATTATTCTTCTTTTTCTTCTTTTTTTTCGTCTAATGCATACCCCATCAGTGCAGCAATGCTTATTCAATACCGCCAGCAGATGGAGACACTGGGGGATAATTTTCTAAGGATTTATACTGATTTTTCCTGTCTGAATTTGTCGCACAGAAAGTTGCAGGCCAAATATGTGTGACATTTCTGCGACTTTAGCTTCTAGAGCATTTTTACAACATTATACATAGGTGCTGAATACATAAAAAGCGACTGTTCAGCGACAGACAAGTCGCATCGGCTGAAAGTAGGCCAGAATGTCAGTCCATGTTGGAGCAGGTTTAGATACAGTCTAAAGCATAGATCTCAAAGTCTGTGCACAGAATTTAGCAAGGGCCTCGCACCTTCTGATGCATCAGGTAGGTGCACAATAGCATAGCCTAACCCTCTGTACTTTGGTCTATATTGATGCGGGACATAGACAGCCAGCTGATGACCAATCCATTAGTGCAATGGATGGCTGGAAGCATTTGTCTTTGCCTTTGCAATACCACAGAAGCAATGCATGGTCAATGTACAGCAATGACACACCTGTGTGAACAGCCAGGAGACCCCCCCCCCCCATGTTATGTTACATAGTTACATAGTTAGTACGGTCGAAAAAAGACATATGTCCATCAAGTTCAACCAGGGAATTAAGGGGTAGGGGTGTGGCGCGATATTGGGGAAGGGATGAGATTTTATATTTCTTCATAAGCATTAATCTTATTTTGTCAATTAGGAACATTCAGCACCCACCCGCTATCAAGGCAGCTGCCTATCATGTCATGCCCTACCTGCACAGGTTGTGCTGGCTACTCAAATGATCCAATTAAGGAGGCCATTTAGTCAGCAGCAGCAGAAGTCCTGTGCCTGGACGCTCCAACAGCGGCCAGACACAAGCAGAAGCAGAAGCAGCAGAAGCAGCAGCAGCACCACCTTTTGTTTTTTGGCTGCAGCAGCAGCAGCAGCAAGGCCCACAGGGCTGGCTAGCTGGCTAGCCAGCAAGCAGGTAGCAATGAAAGTAGGAATCTTTCTTTTTAACCCTGTAAGGGGGTGGTGCACTGTACCCGAAGATACTGCCATATCGGGTCAATGCATAGGGCGACGGAAGCAAGCTTCGAAATCGGCCCCCGTTCTCAAAAATCCATTTAATATATGGTCCCCAGATAGGGGACGTATCAGATATTAAACTGATAAGAACAGATACTACACTTGATCTTAGCCAAAAGGCCGAGAAGCGATAACCGTGAAAGGGGCGGGCCCAACAAGGTCCCCTTCATGGGCACTATCACTGCTTGCTGTCAGGGAGGCTGCCAGACAATTTTCCATGCACACTCTGGGCTGGGGGGCAGTCAACCACCAGTACACACAGCAGAACCTAAACCCATACCATTACTGCTAAGCAGCAAGACAGGGGCCCATTGCACTCCCACGGGGCCTTTTTAAATGCAATCCATAACCCGGATTTGCCAGGAACCCTTCTTACTCCTCCTACTTGCATGTGACACTGGGCTTAGGATCTGCATAGGAAACACACACACAAGCACACACCTACCTTTGTTGCCTGCAGATGCCTCCTTGGCTGTCCCCAAACGGTATCAAACCAACACCCACGGGAAGCTGTAAGCATAGAGGACATGCCTGCACCCCATTGGACTTACCTGTGTGGGTTAAACCCGGGTTATTTGACAACCTATGGCGGTGATGGTTCTGCTCAGGCAGAGCAGTGCTGATGCTCCTCATAAAGCTGTCGCTGCTGTGAAGGTTCTAGGTGACATCACAAATCCCTATGGTTACATACACAACAAAGCTGGGTTGTTGTTGTTTACACTCTGCAAGGCCTGTGGAAGTGAGTGACATCATAGCACTGTAGTTCTGAGGGTTCTAGATGGATGCAACAATCTCCTGTTGCTTCTATGAAGGCCATAATAGACGACATCACCAAACAGCTCCATAGTCACATACACAGCAAAGGAGAGATGTTGTTTACACCTAGTGATGTCAGTGGTATTGAGTGACATCACAGCACAGTGCTAAGGCTCCTGGGCCTGGACACAGCAGCGGCTGCAATATCTCAACGGAGAATACGTTTATATATATGTGTGTGTGTGCGCGTATATATATATATATATATATATATATATATATATATATATATATATTCTCCGCCGAAATCACTTTTAAACCCATTTCCACCTTTTTTTCCCTTCTCTTCCTCTTACTTTTTTTTCACGTTTTTTTACGTTTTTCTCCTTTTCGCCTCTTTTCTGGGCGTATTATTCTTCTTTTTCTTCTTTTTTTTCGTCTAATGCATACCCCATCAGTGCAGCAATGCTTATTCAATACCGCCAGCAGATGGAGACACTGGGGGATAATTTTCTAAGGATTTATACTGATTTTTCCTGTCTGAATTTGTCGCACAGAAAGTTGCAGGCCAAATATGTGTGACATTTCTGCGACTTTAGCTTCTAGAGCATTTTTACAACATTATACATAGGTGCTGAATACATAAAAAGCGACTGTTCAGCGACAGACAAGTCGCATCGGCTGAAAGTAGGCCAGAATGTCAGTCCATGTTGGAGCAGGTTTAGATACAGTCTAAAGCATAGATCTCAAAGTCTGTGCACAGAATTTAGCAAGGGCCTCGCACCTTCTGATGCATCAGGTAGGTGCACAATAGCATAGCCTAACCCTCTGTACTTTGGTCTATATTGATGCGGGACATAAACAGCCAGCTGATGACCAATCCATTAGTGCAATGGATGGCTGGAAGCATTTGTCTTTGCCTTTGCAATACCACAGAAGCAATGCATGGTCAATGTACAGCAATGACACACCTGTGTGAACAGCCAGGAGACCCCCCCCCCCCCCCCCATGTTATGTTACATAGTTACATAGTTAGTACGGTCGAAAAAAGACATATGTCCATCAAGTTCAACCAGGGAATTAAGGGGTAGGGGTGTGGCGCGATATTGGGGAAGGGATGAGATTTTATATTTCTTCATAAGCATTAATCTTATTTTGTCAATTAGGAACATTCAGCACCCACCCGCTATCAAGGCAGCTGCCTATCATGTCATGCCCTACCTGCACAGGTGTGCTGGCTACTCAAATGATCCAATTAAGGAGGCCATTTAGTCAGCAGCAGCAGAAGTCCTGTGCCTGGACGCTCCAACAGCGGCCAGACACAAGCAGAAGCAGAAGCAGCAGCAGCACCACCTTTTGTTTTTTGGCTGCAGCAGCAGCAGCAGCAAGGCCCACAGGGCTGGCTAGCTGGCTAGCCAGCAAGCAGGTAGCAATGAAAGTAGGAATCTTTCTTTTTAACCCTGTAAGGGGGTGGTGCACTGTACCCGAAGATACTGCCATATCGGGTCAATGCATAGGGCGACGGAAGCAAGCTTCGAAATCGGCCCCCGTTCTCAAAAATCCATTTAATATATGGTCCCCAGATAGGGGACGTATCAGATATTAAACTGATAAGAACAGATACTACACTTGATCTTAGCCAAAAGGCCGAGAAGCGATAACCGTGAAAGGGGCGGGCCCAACAAGGTCCCCTTCATGGGCACTATCACTGCTTGCTGTCAGGGAGGCTGCCAGACAATTTTCCATGCACACTCTGGGCTGGGGGGCAGTCAACCACCAGTACACACAGCAGAACCTAAACCCATACCATTATTGCTAAGCAGCAAGACAGGGGCCCATTGCACTCCCACGGGGCCTTTTTAAATGCAATCCATAACCCGGATTTGCCAGGAACCCTTCTTACTCCTCCTACTTGCATGTGACACTGGGCTTAGGATCTGCATAGGAAACACACACACAAGCACACACCTACCTTTGTTGCCTGCAGATGCCTCCTTGGCTGTCCCCAAACGGTATCAAACCAACACCCACGGGAAGCTGTAAGCATAGAGGACATGCCTGCACCCCATTGGACTTACCTGTGTGGGTTAAACCCGGGTTATTTGACAACCTATGGCGGTGATGGTTCTGCTCAGGCAGAGCAGTGCTGATGCTCCTCATAAAGCTGTCGCTGCTGTGAAGGTTCTAGGTGACATCACAAATCCCTATGGTTACATACACAACAAAGCTGGGTTGTTGTTGTTTACACTCTGCAAGGCCTGTGGAAGTGAGTGACATCATAGCACTGTAGTTCTGAGGGTTCTAGATGGATGCAACAATCTCCTGTTGCTTCTATGAAGGCCATAATAGACGACATCACCAAACAGCTCCATAGTCACATACACAGCAAAGGAGAGATGTTGTTTACACCTAGTGATGTCAGTGGTATTGAGTGACATCACAGCACAGTGCTAAGGCTCCTGGGCCTGGACACAGCAGCGGCTGCAATATCTCAACGGAGAATACGTTTATATATATGTGTGTGTGTGCGCGTATATATATATATATATATATATATATATATATATATATATATATATATATATCTCCGCCGAAATCACTTTTAAACCCATTTCCACCTTTTTTTCCCTTCTCTTCCTCTTACTTTTTTTTCACGTTTTTTTACGTTTTTCTCCTTTTCGCCTCTTTTCTGGGCGTATTATTCTTCTTTTTCTTCTTTTTTTTCGTCTAATGCATACCCCATCAGTGCAGCAATGCTTATTCAATACCGCCAGCAGATGGAGACACTGGGGGATAATTTTCTAAGGATTTATACTGATTTTTCCTGTCTGAATTTGTCGCACAGAAAGTTGCAGGCCAAATATGTGTGACATTTCTGCGACTTTAGCTTCTAGAGCATTTTTACAACATTATACATAGGTGCTGAATACATAAAAAGCGACTGTTCAGCGACAGACAAGTCGCATCGGCTGAAAGTAGGCCAGAATGTCAGTCCATGTTGGAGCAGGTTTAGATACAGTCTAAAGCATAGATCTCAAAGTCTGTGCACAGAATTTAGCAAGGGCCTCGCACCTTCTGATGCATCAGGTAGGTGCACAATAGCATAGCCTAACCCTCTGTACTTTGGTCTATATTGATGCGGGACATAGACAGCCAGCTGATGACCAATCCATTAGTGCAATGGATGGCTGGAAGCATTTGTCTTTGCCTTTGCAATACCACAGAAGCAATGCATGGTCAATGTACAGCAATGACACACCTGTGTGAACAGCCAGGAGACCCCCCCCCCCCATGTTATGTTACATAGTTACATAGTTAGTACGGTCGAAAAAAGACATATGTCCATCAAGTTCAACCAGGGAATTAAGGGGTAGGGGTGTGGCGCGATATTGGGGAAGGGATGAGATTTTATATTTCTTCATAAGCATTAATCTTATTTTGTCAATTAGGAACATTCAGCACCCACCCGCTATCAAGGCAGCTGCCTATCATGTCATGCCCTACCTGCACAGGTGTGCTGGCTACTCAAATGATCCAATTAAGGAGGCCATTTAGTCAGCAGCAGCAGAAGTCCTGTGCCTGGACGCTCCAACAGCGGCCAGACACAAGCAGAAGCAGAAGCAGCAGCAGCACCACCTTTTGTTTTTTGGCTGCAGCAGCAGCAGCAGCAAGGCCCACAGGGCTGGCTAGCTGGCTAGCCAGCAAGCAGGTAGCAATGAAAGTAGGAATCTTTCTTTTTAACCCTGTAAGGGGGTGGTGCACTGTACCCGAAGATACTGCCATATCGGGTCAATGCATAGGGCGACGGAAGCAAGCTTCGAAATCGGCCCCCGTTCTCAAAAATCCATTTAATATATGGTCCCCAGATAGGGGACGTATCAGATATTAAACTGATAAGAACAGATACTACACTTGATCTTAGCCAAAAGGCCGAGAAGCGATAACCGTGAAAGGGGCGGGCCCAACAAGGTCCCCTTCATGGGCACTATCACTGCTTGCTGTCAGGGAGGCTGCCAGACAATTTTCCATGCACACTCTGGGCTGGGGGGCAGTCAACCACCAGTACACACAGCAGAACCTAAACCCATACCATTATTGCTAAGCAGCAAGACAGGGGCCCATTGCACTCCCACGGGGCCTTTTTAAATGCAATCCATAACCCGGATTTGCCAGGAACCCTTCTTACTCCTCCTACTTGCATGTGACACTGGGCTTAGGATCTGCATAGGAAACACACACACAAGCACACACCTACCTTTGTTGCCTGCAGATGCCTCCTTGGCTGTCCCCAAACGGTATCAAACCAACACCCACGGGAAGCTGTAAGCATAGAGGACATGCCTGCACCCCATTGGACTTACCTGTGTGGGTTAAACCCGGGTTATTTGACAACCTATGGCGGTGATGGTTCTGCTCAGGCAGAGCAGTGCTGATGCTCCTCATAAAGCTGTCGCTGCTGTGAAGGTTCTAGGTGACATCACAAATCCCTATGGTTACATACACAACAAAGCTGGGTTGTTGTTGTTTACACTCTGCAAGGCCTGTGGAAGTGAGTGACATCATAGCACTGTAGTTCTGAGGGTTCTAGATGGATGCAACAATCTCCTGTTGCTTCTATGAAGGCCATAATAGACGACATCACCAAACAGCTCCATAGTCACATACACAGCAAAGGAGAGATGTTGTTTACACCTAGTGATGTCAGTGGTATTGAGTGACATCACAGCACAGTGCTAAGGCTCCTGGGCCTGGACACAGCAGCGGCTGCAATATCTCAACGGAGAATACGTTTATATATATGTGTGTGTGTGCGCGTATATATATATATATATATATATATATATATATATATATTTCTCCGCCGAAATCACTTTTAAACCCATTTCCACCTTTTTTTCCCTTCTCTTCCTCTTACTTTTTTTTCACGTTTTTTTACGTTTTTCTCCTTTTCGCCTCTTTTCTGGGCGTATTATTCTTCTTTTTCTTCTTTTTTTTCGTCTAATGCATACCCCATCAGTGCAGCAATGCTTATTCAATACCGCCAGCAGATGGAGACACTGGGGGATAATTTTCTAAGGATTTATACTGATTTTTCCTGTCTGAATTTGTCGCACAGAAAGTTGCAGGCCAAATATGTGTGACATTTCTGCGACTTTAGCTTCTAGAGCATTTTTACAACATTATACATAGGTGCTGAATACATAAAAAGCGACTGTTCAGCGACAGACAAGTCGCATCGGCTGAAAGTAGGCCAGAATGTCAGTCCATGTTGGAGCAGGTTTAGATACAGTCTAAAGCATAGATCTCAAAGTCTGTGCACAGAATTTAGCAAGGGCCTCGCACCTTCTGATGCATCAGGTAGGTGCACAATAGCATAGCCTAACCCTCTGTACTTTGGTCTATATTGATGCGGGACATAGACAGCCAGCTGATGACCAATCCATTAGTGCAATGGATGGCTGGAAGCATTTGTCTTTGCTTTTGCAATACCACAGAAGCAATGCATGGTCAATGTACAGCAATGACACACCTGTGTGAACAGCCAGGAGACCCCCCCCCCCCCATGTTATGTTACATAGTTACATAGTTAGTACGGTCGAAAAAAGACATATGTCCATCAAGTTCAACCAGGGAATTAAGGGGTAGGGGTGTGGCGCGATATTGGGGAAGGGATGAGATTTTATATTTCTTCATAAGCATTAATCTTATTTTGTCAATTAGGAACATTCAGCACCCACCCGCTATCAAGGCAGCTGCCTATCATGTCATGCCCTACCTGCACAGGTGTGCTGGCTACTCAAATGATCCAATTAAGGAGGCCATTTAGTCAGCAGCAGCAGAAGTCCTGTGCCTGGACGCTCCAACAGCGGCCAGACACAAGCAGAAGCAGAAGCAGCAGCAGCAGCACCACCTTTTGTTTTTTGGCTGCAGCAGCAGCAGCAGCAAGGCCCACAGGGCTGGCTAGCTGGCTAGCCAGCAAGCAGGTAGCAATGAAAGTAGGAATCTTTCTTTTTAACCCTGTAAGGGGGTGGTGCACTGTACCCGAAGATACTGCCATATCGGGTCAATGCATAGGGCGACGGAAGCAAGCTTCGAAATCGGCCCCCGTTCTCAAAAATCCATTTAATATATGGTCCCCAGATAGGGGACGTATCAGATATTAAACTGATAAGAACAGATACTACACTTGATCTTAGCCAAAAGGCCGAGAAGCGATAACCGTGAAAGGGGCGGGCCCAACAAGGTCCCCTTCATGGGCACTATCACTGCTTGCTGTCAGGGAGGCTGCCAGACAATTTTCCATGCACACTCTGGGCTGGGGGGCAGTCAACCACCAGTACACACAGCAGAACCTAAACCCATACCATTATTGCTAAGCAGCAAGACAGGGGCCCATTGCACTCCCACGGGGCCTTTTTAAATGCAATCCATAACCCGGATTTGCCAGGAACCCTTCTTACTCCTCCTACTTGCATGTGACACTGGGCTTAGGATCTGCATAGGAAACACACACACAAGCACACACCTACCTTTGTTGCCTGCAGATGCCTCCTTGGCTGTCCCCAAACGGTATCAAACCAACACCCACGGGAAGCTGTAAGCATAGAGGACATGCCTGCACCCCATTGGACTTACCTGTGTGGGTTAAACCCGGGTTATTTGACAACCTATGGCGGTGATGGTTCTGCTCAGGCAGAGCAGTGCTGATGCTCCTCATAAAGCTGTCGCTGCTGTGAAGGTTCTAGGTGACATCACAAATCCCTATGGTTACATACACAACAAAGCTGGGTTGTTGTTGTTTACACTCTGCAAGGCCTGTGGAAGTGAGTGACATCATAGCACTGTAGTTCTGAGGGTTCTAGATGGATGCAACAATCTCCTGTTGCTTCTATGAAGGCCATAATAGACGACATCACCAAACAGCTCCATAGTCACATACACAGCAAAGGAGAGATGTTGTTTACACCTAGTGATGTCAGTGGTATTGAGTGACATCACAGCACAGTGCTAAGGCTCCTGGGCCTGGACACAGCAGCGGCTGCAATATCTCAACGGAGAATACGTTTATATATATGTGTGTGTGTGCGCGTATATATATATATATATATATATATATATATATATATATATATATATATTCTCCGCCGAAATCACTTTTAAACCCATTTCCACCTTTTTTTCCCTTCTCTTCCTCTTACTTTTTTTTCACGTTTTTTTACGTTTTTCTCCTTTTCGCCTCTTTTCTGGGCGTATTATTCTTCTTTTTCTTCTTTTTTTTCGTCTAATGCATACCCCATCAGTGCAGCAATGCTTATTCAATACCGCCAGCAGATGGAGACACTGGGGGATAATTTTCTAAGGATTTATACTGATTTTTCCTGTCTGAATTTGTCGCACAGAAAGTTGCAGGCCAAATATGTGTGACATTTCTGCGACTTTAGCTTCTAGAGCATTTTTACAACATTATACATAGGTGCTGAATACATAAAAAGCGACTGTTCAGCGACAGACAAGTCGCATCGGCTGAAAGTAGGCCAGAATGTCAGTCCATGTTGGAGCAGGTTTAGATACAGTCTAAAGCATAGATCTCAAAGTCTGTGCACAGAATTTAGCAAGGGCCTCGCACCTTCTGATGCATCAGGTAGGTGCACAATAGCATAGCCTAACCCTCTGTACTTTGGTCTATATTGATGCGGGACATAGACAGCCAGCTGATGACCAATCCATTAGTGCAATGGATGGCTGGAAGCATTTGTCTTTGCCTTTGCAATACCACAGAAGCAATGCATGGTCAATGTACAGCAATGACACACCTGTGTGAACAGCCAGGAGACCCCCCCCCCCCCCATGTTATGTTACATAGTTACATAGTTAGTACGGTCGAAAAAAGACATATGTCCATCAAGTTCAACCAGGGAATTAAGGGGTAGGGGTGTGGCGCGATATTGGGGAAGGGATGAGATTTTATATTTCTTCATAAGCATTAATCTTATTTTGTCAATTAGGAACATTCAGCACCCACCCGCTATCAAGGCAGCTGCCTATCATGTCATGCCCTACCTGCACAGGTGTGCTGGCTACTCAAATGATCCAATTAAGGAGGCCATTTAGTCAGCAGCAGCAGAAGTCCTGTGCCTGGACGCTCCAACAGCGGCCAGACACAAGCAGAAGCAGAAGCAGCAGCAGCACCACCTTTTGTTTTTTGGCTGCAGCAGCAGCAGCAGCAAGGCCCACAGGGCTGGCTAGCTGGCTAGCCAGCAAGCAGGTAGCAATGAAAGTAGGAATCTTTCTTTTTAACCCTGTAAGGGGGTGGTGCACTGTACCCGAAGATACTGCCATATCGGGTCAATGCATAGGGCGACGGAAGCAAGCTTCGAAATCGGCCCCCGTTCTCAAAAATCCATTTAATATATGGTCCCCAGATAGGGGACGTATCAGATATTAAACTGATAAGAACAGATACTACACTTGATCTTAGCCAAAAGGCCGAGAAGCGATAACCGTGAAAGGGGCGGGCCCAACAAGGTCCCCTTCATGGGCACTATCACTGCTTGCTGTCAGGGAGGCTGCCAGACAATTTTCCATGCACACTCTGGGCTGGGGGGCAGTCAACCACCAGTACACACAGCAGAACCTAAACCCATACCATTATTGCTAAGCAGCAAGACAGGGGCCCATTGCACTCCCACGGGGCCTTTTTAAATGCAATCCATAACCCGGATTTGCCAGGAACCCTTCTTACTCCTCCTACTTGCATGTGACACTGGGCTTAGGATCTGCATAGGAAACACACACACAAGCACACACCTACCTTTGTTGCCTGCAGATGCCTCCTTGGCTGTCCCCAAACGGTATCAAACCAACACCCACGGGAAGCTGTAAGCATAGAGGACATGCCTGCACCCCATTGGACTTACCTGTGTGGGTTAAACCCGGGTTATTTGACAACCTATGGCGGTGATGGTTCTGCTCAGGCAGAGCAGTGCTGATGCTCCTCATAAAGCTGTCGCTGCTGTGAAGGTTCTAGGTGACATCACAAATCCCTATGGTTACATACACAACAAAGCTGGGTTGTTGTTGTTTACACTCTGCAAGGCCTGTGGAAGTGAGTGACATCATAGCACTGTAGTTCTGAGGGTTCTAGATGGATGCAACAATCTCCTGTTGCTTCTATGAAGGCCATAATAGACGACATCACCAAACAGCTCCATAGTCACATACACAGCAAAGGAGAGATGTTGTTTACACCTAGTGATGTCAGTGGTATTGAGTGACATCACAGCACAGTGCTAAGGCTCCTGGGCCTGGACACAGCAGCGGCTGCAATATCTCAACGGAGAATACGTTTATATATATGTGTGTGTGTGCGCGTATATATATATATATATATATATATATATATATATATATATATATATATTTCTCCGCCGAAATCACTTTTAAACCCATTTCCACCTTTTTTTCCCTTCTCTTCCTCTTACTTTTTTTTCACGTTTTTTTACGTTTTTCTCCTTTTCGCCTCTTTTCTGGGCGTATTATTCTTCTTTTTCTTCTTTTTTTTCGTCTAATGCATACCCCATCAGTGCAGCAATGCTTATTCAATACCGCCAGCAGATGGAGACACTGGGGGATAATTTTCTAAGGATTTATACTGATTTTTCCTGTCTGAATTTGTCGCACAGAAAGTTGCAGGCCAAATATGTGTGACATTTCTGCGACTTTAGCTTCTAGAGCATTTTTACAACATTATACATAGGTGCTGAATACATAAAAAGCGACTGTTCAGCGACAGACAAGTCGCATCGGCTGAAAGTAGGCCAGAATGTCAGTCCATGTTGGAGCAGGTTTAGATACAGTCTAAAGCATAGATCTCAAAGTCTGTGCACAGAATTTAGCAAGGGCCTCGCACCTTCTGATGCATCAGGTAGGTGCACAATAGCATAGCCTAACCCTCTGTACTTTGGTCTATATTGATGCGGGACATAGACAGCCAGCTGATGACCAATCCATTAGTGCAATGGATGGCTGGAAGCATTTGTCTTTGCCTTTGCAATACCACAGAAGCAATGCATGGTCAATGTACAGCAATGACACACCTGTGTGAACAGCCAGGAGACCCCCCCCCCCCATGTTATGTTACATAGTTACATAGTTAGTACGGTCGAAAAAAGACATATGTCCATCAAGTTCAACCAGGGAATTAAGGGGTAGGGGTGTGGCGCGATATTGGGGAAGGGATGAGATTTTATATTTCTTCATAAGCATTAATCTTATTTTGTCAATTAGGAACATTCAGCACCCACCCGCTATCAAGGCAGCTGCCTATCATGTCATGCCCTACCTGCACAGGTGTGCTGGCTACTCAAATGATCCAATTAAGGAGGCCATTTAGTCAGCAGCAGCAGAAGTCCTGTGCCTGGACGCTCCAACAGCGGCCAGACACAAGCAGAAGCAGAAGCAGCAGCAGCACCACCTTTTGTTTTTTGGCTGCAGCAGCAGCAGCAGCAAGGCCCACAGGGCTGGCTAGCTGGCTAGCCAGCAAGCAGGTAGCAATGAAAGTAGGAATCTTTCTTTTTAACCCTGTAAGGGGGTGGTGCACTGTACCCGAAGATACTGCCATATCGGGTCAATGCATAGGGCGACGGAAGCAAGCTTCGAAATCGGCCCCCGTTCTCAAAAATCCATTTAATATATGGTCCCCAGATAGGGGACGTATCAGATATTAAACTGATAAGAACAGATACTACACTTGATCTTAGCCAAAAGGCCGAGAAGCGATAACCGTGAAAGGGGCGGGCCCAACAAGGTCCCCTTCATGGGCACTATCACTGCTTGCTGTCAGGGAGGCTGCCAGACAATTTTCCATGCACACTCTGGGCTGGGGGGCAGTCAACCACCAGTACACACAGCAGAACCTAAACCCATACCATTATTGCTAAGCAGCAAGACAGGGGCCCATTGCACTCCCACGGGGCCTTTTTAAATGCAATCCATAACCCGGATTTGCCAGGAACCCTTCTTACTCCTCCTACTTGCATGTGACACTGGGCTTAGGATCTGCATAGGAAACACACACACAAGCACACACCTACCTTTGTTGCCTGCAGATGCCTCCTTGGCTGTCCCCAAACGGTATCAAACCAACACCCACGGGAAGCTGTAAGCATAGAGGACATGCCTGCACCCCATTGGACTTACCTGTGTGGGTTAAACCCGGGTTATTTGACAACCTATGGCGGTGATGGTTCTGCTCAGGCAGAGCAGTGCTGATGCTCCTCATAAAGCTGTCGCTGCTGTGAAGGTTCTAGGTGACATCACAAATCCCTATGGTTACATACACAACAAAGCTGGGTTGTTGTTGTTTACACTCTGCAAGGCCTGTGGAAGTGAGTGACATCATAGCACTGTAGTTCTGAGGGTTCTAGATGGATGCAACAATCTCCTGTTGCTTCTATGAAGGCCATAATAGACGACATCACCAAACAGCTCCATAGTCACATACACAGCAAAGGAGAGATGTTGTTTACACCTAGTGATGTCAGTGGTATTGAGTGACATCACAGCACAGTGCTAAGGCTCCTGGGCCTGGACACAGCAGCGGCTGCAATATCTCAACGGAGAATACGTTTATATATATGTGTGTGTGTGCGCGTATATATATATATATATATATATATATATATATATTTCTCCGCCGAAATCACTTTTAAACCCATTTCCACCTTTTTTTCCCTTCTCTTCCTCTTACTTTTTTTTCACGTTTTTTTACGTTTTTCTCCTTTTCGCCTCTTTTCTGGGCGTATTATTCTTCTTTTTCTTCTTTTTTTTCGTCTAATGCATACCCCATCAGTGCAGCAATGCTTATTCAATACCGCCAGCAGATGGAGACACTGGGGGATAATTTTCTAAGGATTTATACTGATTTTTCCTGTCTGAATTTGTCGCACAGAAAGTTGCAGGCCAAATATGTGTGACATTTCTGCGACTTTAGCTTCTAGAGCATTTTTACAACATTATACATAGGTGCTGAATACATAAAAAGCGACTGTTCAGCGACAGACAAGTCGCATCGGCTGAAAGTAGGCCAGAATGTCAGTCCATGTTGGAGCAGGTTTAGATACAGTCTAAAGCATAGATCTCAAAGTCTGTGCACAGAATTTAGCAAGGGCCTCGCACCTTCTGATGCATCAGGTAGGTGCACAATAGCATAGCCTAACCCTCTGTACTTTGGTCTATATTGATGCGGGACATAGACAGCCAGCTGATGACCAATCCATTAGTGCAATGGATGGCTGGAAGCATTTGTCTTTGCTTTTGCAATACCACAGAAGCAATGCATGGTCAATGTACAGCAATGACACACCTGTGTGAACAGCCAGGAGACCCCCCCCCCCCCATGTTATGTTACATAGTTACATAGTTAGTACGGTCGAAAAAAGACATATGTCCATCAAGTTCAACCAGGGAATTAAGGGGTAGGGGTGTGGCGCGATATTGGGGAAGGGATGAGATTTTATATTTCTTCATAAGCATTAATCTTATTTTGTCAATTAGGAACATTCAGCACCCACCCGCTATCAAGGCAGCTGCCTATCATGTCATGCCCTACCTGCACAGGTGTGCTGGCTACTCAAATGATCCAATTAAGGAGGCCATTTAGTCAGCAGCAGCAGAAGTCCTGTGCCTGGACGCTCCAACAGCGGCCAGACACAAGCAGAAGCAGCAGCAGCACCACCTTTTGTTTTTTGGCTGCAGCAGCAGCAGCAGCAAGGCCCACAGGGCTGGCTAGCTGGCTAGCCAGCAAGCAGGTAGCAATGAAAGTAGGAATCTTTCTTTTTAACCCTGTAAGGGGGTGGTGCACTGTACCCGAAGATACTGCCATATCGGGTCAATGCATAGGGCGACGGAAGCAAGCTTCGAAATCGGCCCCCGTTCTCAAAAATCCATTTAATATATGGTCCCCAGATAGGGGACGTATCAGATATTAAACTGATAAGAACAGATACTACACTTGATCTTAGCCAAAAGGCCGAGAAGCGATAACCGTGAAAGGGGCGGGCCCAACAAGGTCCCCTTCATGGGCACTATCACTGCTTGCTGTCAGGGAGGCTGCCAGACAATTTTCCATGCACACTCTGGGCTGGGGGGCAGTCAACCACCAGTACACACAGCAGAACCTAAACCCATACCATTATTGCTAAGCAGCAAGACAGGGGCCCATTGCACTCCCACGGGGCCTTTTTAAATGCAATCCATAACCCGGATTTGCCAGGAACCCTTCTTACTCCTCCTACTTGCATGTGACACTGGGCTTAGGATCTGCATAGGAAACACACACACAAGCACACACCTACCTTTGTTGCCTGCAGATGCCTCCTTGGCTGTCCCCAAACGGTATCAAACCAACACCCACGGGAAGCTGTAAGCATAGAGGACATGCCTGCACCCCATTGGACTTACCTGTGTGGGTTAAACCCGGGTTATTTGACAACCTATGGCGGTGATGGTTCTGCTCAGGCAGAGCAGTGCTGATGCTCCTCATAAAGCTGTCGCTGCTGTGAAGGTTCTAGGTGACATCACAAATCCCTATGGTTACATACACAACAAAGCTGGGTTGTTGTTGTTTACACTCTGCAAGGCCTGTGGAAGTGAGTGACATCATAGCACTGTAGTTCTGAGGGTTCTAGATGGATGCAACAATCTCCTGTTGCTTCTATGAAGGCCATAATAGACGACATCACCAAACAGCTCCATAGTCACATACACAGCAAAGGAGAGATGTTGTTTACACCTAGTGATGTCAGTGGTATTGAGTGACATCACAGCACAGTGCTAAGGCTCCTGGGCCTGGACACAGCAGCGGCTGCAATATCTCAACGGAGAATACGTTTATATATATGTGTGTGTGTGCGCGTATATATATATATATATATATATATATATATATATATATATTTCTCCGCCGAAATCACTTTTAAACCCATTTCCACCTTTTTTTCCCTTCTCTTCCTCTTACTTTTTTTTCACGTTTTTTTACGTTTTTCTCCTTTTTGCCTCTTTTCTGGGCGTATTATTCTTCTTTTTCTTCTTTTTTTTCGTCTAATGCATACCCCATCAGTGCAGCAATGCTTATTCAGTACCGCCAGCAGATGGAGACACTGGGGGATAATTTTCTAAGGATTTATACTGATTTTTCCTGTCTGAATTTGTCGCACAGAAAGTTGCAGGCCAAATATGTGTGACATTTCTGCGACTTTAGCTTCTAGAGCATTTTTACAACATTATACATAGGTGCTGAATACATAAAAAGCGACTGTTCAGCGACAGACAAGTCGCATCGGCTGAAAGTAGGCCAGAATGTCAGTCCATGTTGGAGCAGGTTTAGATACAGTCTAAAGCATAGATCTCAAAGTCTGTGCACAGAATTTAGCAAGGGCCTCGCACCTTCTGATGCATCAGGTAGGTGCACAATAGCATAGCCTAACCCTCTGTACTTTGGTCTATATTGATGCGGGACATAGACAGCCAGCTGATGACCAATCCATTAGTGCAATGGATGGCTGGAAGCATTTGTCTTTGCCTTTGCAATACCACAGAAGCAATGCATGGTCAATGTACAGCAATGACACACCTGTGTGAACAGCCAGGAGACCCCCCCCCCCCATGTTATGTTACATAGTTACATAGTTAGTACGGTCGAAAAAAGACATATGTCCATCAAGTTCAACCAGGGAATTAAGGGGTAGGGGTGTGGCGCGATATTGGGGAAGGGATGAGATTTTATATTTCTTCATAAGCATTAATCTTATTTTGTCAATTAGGAACATTCAGCACCCACCTGCTATCAAGGCAGCTGCCTATCATGTCATGCCCTACCTGCACAGGTGTGCTGGCTACTCAAATGATCCAATTAAGGAGGCCATTTAGTCAGCAGCAGCAGAAGTCCTGTGCCTGGACGCTCCAACAGCGGCCAGACACAAGCAGAAGCAGAAGCAGCAGCAGCACCACCTTTTGTTTTTTGGCTGCAGCAGCAGCAGCAGCAAGGCCCACAGGGCTGGCTAGCTGGCTAGCCAGCAAGCAGGTAGCAATGAAAGTAGGAATCTTTCTTTTTAACCCTGTAAGGGGGTGGTGCACTGTACCCGAAGATACTGCCATATCGGGTCAATGCATAGGGCGACGGAAGCAAGCTTCGAAATCGGCCCCCGTTCTCAAAAATCCATTTAATATATGGTCCCCAGATAGGGGACGTATCAGATATTAAACTGATAAGAACAGATACTACACTTGATCTTAGCCAAAAGGCCGAGAAGCGATAACCGTGAAAGGGGCGGGCCCAACAAGGTCCCCTTCATGGGCACTATCACTGCTTGCTGTCAGGGAGGCTGCCAGACAATTTTCCATGCACACTCTGGGCTGGGGGGCAGTCAACCACCAGTACACACAGCAGAACCTAAACCCATACCATTATTGCTAAGCAGCAAGACAGGGGCCCATTGCACTCCCACGGGGCCTTTTTAAATGCAATCCATAACCCGGATTTGCCAGGAACCCTTCTTACTCCTCCTACTTGCATGTGACACTGGGCTTAGGATCTGCATAGGAAACACACACACAAGCACACACCTACCTTTGTTGCCTGCAGATGCCTCCTTGGCTGTCCCCAAACGGTATCAAACCAACACCCACGGGAAGCTGTAAGCATAGAGGACATGCCTGCACCCCATTGGACTTACCTGTGTGGGTTAAACCCGGGTTATTTGACAACCTATGGCGGTGATGGTTCTGCTCAGGCAGAGCAGTGCTGATGCTCCTCATAAAGCTGTCGCTGCTGTGAAGGTTCTAGGTGACATCACAAATCCCTATGGTTACATACACAACAAAGCTGGGTTGTTGTTGTTTACACTCTGCAAGGCCTATGGAAGTGAGTGACATCATAGCACTGTAGTTCTGAGGGTTCTAGATGGATGCAACAATCTCCTGTTGCTTCTATGAAGGCCATAATAGACGACATCACCAAACAGCTCCATAGTCACATACACAGCAAAGGAGAGATGTTGTTTACACCTAGTGATGTCAGTGGTATTGAGTGACATCACAGCACAGTGCTAAGGCTCCTGGGCCTGGACACAGCAGCGGCTGCAATATCTCAACGGAGAATACGTTTATATATATGTGTGTGTGTGCGCGTATATATATATATATATATATATATATATATATATATATATATATATATTCTCCGCCGAAATCACTTTTAAACCCATTTCCACCTTTTTTTCCCTTCTCTTCCTCTTACTTTTTTTTCACGTTTTTTTACGTTTTTCTCCTTTTCGCCTCTTTTCTGGGCGTATTATTCTTCTTTTTCTTCTTTTTTTTCGTCTAATGCATACCCCATCAGTGCAGCAATGCTTATTCAATACCGCCAGCAGATGGAGACACTGGGGGATAATTTTCTAAGGATTTATACTGATTTTTCCTGTCTGAATTTGTCGCACAGAAAGTTGCAGGCCAAATATGTGTGACATTTCTGCGACTTTAGCTTCTAGAGCATTTTTACAACATTATACATAGGTGCTGAATACATAAAAAGCGACTGTTCAGCGACAGACAAGTCGCATCGGCTGAAAGTAGGCCAGAATGTCAGTCCATGTTGGAGCAGGTTTAGATACAGTCTAAAGCATAGATCTCAAAGTCTGTGCACAGAATTTAGCAAGGGCCTCGCACCTTCTGATGCATCAGGTAGGTGCACAATAGCATAGCCTAACCCTCTGTACTTTGGTCTATATTGATGCGGGACATAGACAGCCAGCTGATGACCAATCCATTAGTGCAATGGATGGCTGGAAGCATTTGTCTTTGCCTTTGCAATACCACAGAAGCAATGCATGGTCAATGTACAGCAATGACACACCTGTGTGAACAGCCAGGAGACCCCCCCCCCCCCATGTTATGTTACATAGTTACATAGTTAGTACGGTCGAAAAAAGACATATGTCCATCAAGTTCAACCAGGGAATTAAGGGGTAGGGGTGTGGCGCGATATTGGGGAAGGGATGAGATTTTATATTTCTTCATAAGCATTAATCTTATTTTGTCAATTAGGAACATTCAGCACCCACCCGCTATCAAGGCAGCTGCCTATCATGTCATGCCCTACCTGCACAGGTGTGCTGGCTACTCAAATGATCCAATTAAGGAGGCCATTTAGTCAGCAGCAGCAGAAGTCCTGTGCCTGGACGCTCCAACAGCGGCCAGACACAAGCAGAAGCAGCAGCAGCACCACCTTTTGTTTTTTGGCTGCAGCAGCAGCAGCAGCAAGGCCCACAGGGCTGGCTAGCTGGCTAGCCAGCAAGCAGGTAGCAATGAAAGTAGGAATCTTTCTTTTTAACCCTGTAAGGGGGTGGTGCACTGTACCCGAAGATACTGCCATATCGGGTCAATGCATAGGGCGACGGAAGCAAGCTTCGAAATCGGCCCCCGTTCTCAAAAATCCATTTAATATATGGTCCCCAGATAGGGGACGTATCAGATATTAAACTGATAAGAACAGATTTTTTTTAACTTGACTACCCTTACGGCGGCAACTTTATTAAAAATTAAATAATGTTAACAAAGTTGTGCAAATATGTCAATAAATACAGTTACATATAAATAACATATTTACAACATATTAAAACATAAAATGGGCACTTGGTGGCTTTACAAGATAGAATTCCATTCTTTTAAAAACCATTTTCTAGATAAAAGCGGAAATCTCTTCTTGTCTAAAAGATAGTACTGGTACATTTCATAAAAACAGATAGATAAAATGTCCTTCACAGATAAAACCTCATGCTTGAACAATAAAATATTCCTGGCCTTCCACAGAGCTGCCTTCACACAGTTTATGATCTTCCATGCAATAGTCTCTTGAGTCCGTGTTGGGCATTCCAGGCAACCATAAAAAACCACTGCAATATTTAAGTCTTTTAGTCCAGTTATCCTTTTTACCAGAGGGAGTATCTTTGTCCATATTTTCTGCGAGTAAAAACAAGTCCATATTAGATGGTGCACGGTCTCCTCTTGTCGGCATCCCTCCCTCGGGCAGGTTGCAGAGTTGGATAATCCTCTTCGGTGCTGGAATGCCCGGCATGGAAGACACTCGTGTGCGCAGCTCCAGGCCAGGTCCTTCTGTGAATTAAAAAGATAATTAATACTCAACATCTTCCAAATCTGTATACACTTCTGTTCGTTAAAATTTTTGATGGGAGTCACGGTACTGGTTTCTTTTATTTCCTTTAGTAGTTTTTTGCTATTGCACAGATCCTGAACACTTTTACCTTTAAAATTATATAAGTTTAAAATTTTTCCTAAAATCATGTATTGAGGGGGTAAATTCAAAGAATAAGGGCAACTTAAAACTGTAGAAAACCAGCCGTTCCTCCGCATAAAATAACCAATATTAAAACGAACAAAATAAGACCAGTAGCTATCTTTAAAAACAGTAGTAAAACACATGCTAAAAAACTTTATTAAAAGGAAAGCTTTAAAATCTGGAAAATCCTTACCGCCCCTGGAGTTCGGTTTTATCACAATTTGTCTCTTTAATTTTTCGCTCTTAGAACTCCAAAAGAAAGTAAAACAAGCTTTTGTTATTTTCTTTAGAACCATTTCGGGGGGTGGGAAAACCAGACTTAAATACAATAAAATAGGTAAAAGCACCATTTTTGTAATTAAAACCTTCCCTTCCATTGTAAGTTCTCGCATGTTCCACATACATATTTTCTTATTTATTTTTTGAGCCACCAAGTCCCAGCTATTAAAACCATTATTAGACTCGTCAAAGGAGACACCTAAAATCTGCACCGACTCAGACACAGGGACGGGCACATCATACAAAGGCATTCCGCCTATGTTTAAAATGTTACTTTTGTTAAAATTGACTTTAAAACCGGAGGCACAATTAAAATATTGAATCTGTTTTAGCGTCTTCTGAAGTGATGGGGTGTCCCTGCAAAACACCGCAACATCGTCCATGTACCCCACTACCTTCGCCTCTAGTCCCCCTCCTCCTGGCAGGGGGACTCCATGGATCTGCTTATCCTTTCGTATTGTACATAAAAGAGGCTCTATTGCGCAAATGAAGAGTAGTGGGGACAAGGGACACCCCTGCTTCACTCCGGAATTTAAAAACACGCCCTGTGTCTTAAAACCATTTACTAAAATTTTACTAGTACAGTTATCATAAAAAGCTCTAAGAGACAATAAAAAGCCATCAGGTATACCCATTTTCTCTAAAACCTTAAAAAGATAAAAATGTGACACCCTGTCGAAAGCTTTTTCAAAATCTATGGATAAAACCGCCAGCTTTCCTTTTCTTAATTTGGTGTCGCTAATTACATCCTTTAAAAGGTTTAGGTTCTCCCATAAACTCCTCCCAGGCACCCCACAGACTTGGTTTGTATGAATTATTTTATGGATTACGTTCTTTAAGCGGTTAGCACACAGTTTCGCCATTATTTTATAGTCGCAGTTCAGAAGGGTGATTGGTCTCCAGTTTTTTAGTTCCGACCGGTCTCCCTTTTTGAATAGCAGGGAGACATCACCCTTCTTCCATGAGCCTGGGAGGATTTTAGACTTAAAGACTTCCGTAAAAAGGGAGAACAAATCTTCTTTTAAAATACCATAAAAAGTAACATAAAATTCAATGGGTATACCATCCGGCCCAGGCACTTTACCTGTTTTAAAACTCTTGACGGTCTCTAAAATCTCCTGCTCTGAAATATTCTGCAATAAAAAAGACTGTGAGACAGGATCTAAAAAATTGGTGATCTCCTTTAACGAGTCATTCATAAAACATTCATCAATGTGTTTTACATTAAAAAGATCCGCATAAAACTCTTGCACCTTTTTTAAAATACCCTGTACATCATTCACTCCTTCAATGTTTTCTATTAACCTTCTATTTTCATGTATTTTCTTAAAAAAATACCTGGAGCAGGTCTCGTTTTCCTCAAGATGCTGTATTCGAGACCTAAAGATAATTTCTTTTCCTTTCTGCTCCAGGCACTTAGTTATTTCTTTTTTAAGATCATGTACCTCCTTCTCCACCTCCATCCCATGTGCTCTGAATTTGTACAGGGTTTGCAGACGAGTATTTAGGATATTATAAAATTCACGTTTTTCTTTAGCTTTCCTAACCCCAACACGGATAAAAAATTCTTTTATTTTTAGTTTCATTTTTTCCCACCAGATACTGGTGGGAGTGTTGGGGTCTTTTACTCGTCTGCATTCCTTGTAAAAGGTGATAAAATCTGATAAAACCTGCGGATCTTCTAAAAGGGACACGTTTAACTTCCAGGCATTCCTACCAGTTCTCCTTTTAAAATCACTTTTAACTTTAAAATACAATAATTTATGGTCAGAAAAAACATTGGTAAAAAGATCACAGTTAAAAGGCAGTACTTGATAAGAACAAAAAATAAAATCTATCCTGGAGCTACAGCTTGCATTGCTCCAGGTAACACCGTCTTCCTCTGGTACGTTAAAATTACATTTTTTAAAAACATCAGTGAGATTAAAATCTAAAATCAAGTTTTTTAACATAAAAGACGTCTTATCATAGTTCCTACTCACTGCGTTCGAAAAACGGCGTTCTCCCCTTAAAATACAATTAAAATCACCTGATAAAACAAGAGGACTAGAATTGTTAATAAAAAGGGGTAAAATCTCCAACATTTTTATTCTTTCATTCTTATCAGGAGAACCATAAAAATTTAAAAACTGCCATTTAATACCATTAATAAAAGCGCTGACCAATAAAATTCTGCCTGGTAAAATTTCATTAAAACTCTCAATTAAAACGTTCCCTTTAAAAAGTATGGCGACCCCTGCTGATCTGGACTCATTTGATCCAGACCAGACTGATGGACCGTGCACCCAATCATCTTCATATTCTTTATAATTTAATCTGTGCGGGATGCCACATTCCTGCAGGAAAAGGACGGAAGCAGCAAAAACCGACAAGTAATTAAATAGGGCAACCCTTCTTACTCTGGCGCTCACACTTCTCACGTTCAAGGACAGACCGGACAACTCAGCCATGGGAATGTACAAGAAAACGTCTTACACCTCTGATTCCCCCTCCGAAGCCTCATACCCCCCAAAATCTGACTCAACTGTACGCATAGAGGAAGCAGGAGAGGAGGCACCATCACTCAGCCGACCCCCCTCCTCCATCATGATTGAGGCATAGTTGTTCTCGGGCATCCTGGCAATCAGGGCTCCAGACTCATTGGGTTCTTCCACCTCTTGCCCCTCCATAGGGGTCGGGTGTTCACTTAGTTCAGTCTCTGGTACCTCAGAGACGGTCACCCCTGAAACCTCCTCCTGGCAGGGAGGAGGGGGGGTATCCCCTATGGGGACCTGTGGAGGAACGTCACTTGGGTTCCCTGCATCCGCAGGTACTTCCATCGGCTCCCCCTGGACCGCCTCCGAATAGAGTCTTCTGGAGCCCCTCCGCCTTTTAACCTTCACCTCTCCACCCGGATCATCGCTCTCAGGGGGACCCTGAGCCAGAGGTTGCTGAGGAGCGGATTCGGCCGCCGTCCGCTCCTCTCTTAACCCAGCATGCTCCTGGGGGCCAGTTTTTTCACCACTTGCACGTTTTTTGGCCATCCTCTGCTCTTTAGGGTCCCCTCCTTTTGCCTGAGGGGGGTCTTTCTCCTTCTCCATCTCACCGCTTACCTCTTGTGGGGGGGTAATCACTGGCTCTGCTTGCCTCGGCTGGTGTCCCGGTTGCTGTCCTTGCTGCCTCCAGGGTTGCCACTGCTGCTCCGTCCTATGTCTGTGGGGACAAGAGGAGAAAAGGTGACCGAATTGTTGACAGAAATTGCACCTCCCTCCTCTTGTGCATTTCTCTGTCTCGTGCTGTGTGCTACCACATTTTTTGCATGTACTTTCACAGTTTTCTTTTGTGTGTCCATATCTGTGACACTTCCTGCAGTAGCTTGGCATCCCCGCATAAAAGAGGTCGCCACACATATTATTTATTTTAAAACGAGCTGGTGGTAGTTGTATTCCCCCTGGCAATCTGTCATCTTTTTTGCATGTAACCTGAAATCTCCACTTAGATGTCCAGATGCCACAGCTGTTCATGATTTTTCCTCTGCACTCAACCTTACTAAAATAGACTTGTAAAAACAACTCAACATCGTGTAGGTTGGCGAAAGGGGAATACATCTTTACTACCACCAGCTTAATATCGTCTAGAACGTGCTCAATAATCCGGACACCCTGAAGCTTTTTGTCTTTACTCGCAGCAGCTCTGGTAACAAAATCTCTGTGGATGCCATTTTGTGTGAACGTCACATCAAAAATTTTACGCTTCGGGTAGTCCTGGATTGCCAATATCTCGCCCTTCTGTATTCCGAAAACTCCTCCGAGCACGTCCTCTACTACGAATTTCAAATCGTCCGCCCTTTTCGTATCATCCGTGAGAATGACTCTCACGGTGTTTTTGATCCTTGCGTATGCCGGCACAGAACCTGGATCCGGATCATCATCCATGGTTCTAACCTCTCTCCACCCGAAGGTCTTGAGAGGCGATCGCTACTCGTTACCCTGGGACTAGGCCCTCTCCCCAATAGCAACAAGTGGGTGAAGCCCAGGCAATAAACAAGGGCGATCCCACAAGGCCGAGGAGAGGGGTACCCGAGTACCTTCTGACCAGATCTCCTGTATTACTACACTTGATCTTAGCCAAAAGGCCGAGAAGCGATAACCGTGAAAGGGGCGGGCCCAACAAGGTCCCCTTCATGGGCACTATCACTGCTTGCTGTCAGGGAGGCTGCCAGACAATTTTCCATGCACACTCTGGGCTGGGGGGCAGTCAACCACCAGTACACACAGCAGAACCTAAACCCATACCATTATTGCTAAGCAGCAAGACAGGGGCCCATTGCACTCCCACGGGGCCTTTTTAAATGCAATCCATAACCCGGATTTGCCAGGAACCCTTCTTACTCCTCCTACTTGCATGTGACACTGGGCTTAGGATCTGCATAGGAAACACACACACAAGCACACACCTACCTTTGTTGCCTGCAGATGCCTCCTTGGCTGTCCCCAAACGGTATCAAACCAACACCCACGGGAAGCTGTAAGCATAGAGGACATGCCTGCACCCCATTGGACTTACCTGTGTGGGTTAAACCCGGGTTATTTGACAACCTATGGCGGTGATGGTTCTGCTCAGGCAGAGCAGTGCTGATGCTCCTCATAAAGCTGTCGCTGCTGTGAAGGTTCTAGGTGACATCACAAATCCCTATGGTTACATACACAACAAAGCTGGGTTGTTGTTGTTTACACTCTGCAAGGCCTGTGGAAGTGAGTGACATCATAGCACTGTAGTTCTGAGGGTTCTAGATGGATGCAACAATCTCCTGTTGCTTCTATGAAGGCCATAATAGACGACATCACCAAACAGCTCCATAGTCACATACACAGCAAAGGAGAGATGTTGTTTACACCTAGTGATGTCAGTGGTATTGAGTGACATCACAGCACAGTGCTAAGGCTCCTGGGCCTGGACACAGCAGCGGCTGCAATATCTCAACGGAGAATACGTTTATATATATGTGTGTGTGTGCGCGTATATATATATATATATATATATATATATATATATATATATTTCTCCGCCGAAATCACTTTTAAACCCATTTCCACCTTTTTTTCCCTTCTCTTCCTCTTACTTTTTTTTCACGTTTTTTTACGTTTTTCTCCTTTTCGCCTCTTTTCTGGGCGTATTATTCTTCTTTTTCTTCTTTTTTTTCGTCTAATGCATACCCCATCAGTGCAGCAATGCTTATTCAATACCGCCAGCAGATGGAGACACTGGGGGATAATTTTCTAAGGATTTATACTGATTTTTCCTGTCTGAATTTGTCGCACAGAAAGTTGCAGGCCAAATATGTGTGACATTTCTGCGACTTTAGCTTCTAGAGCATTTTTACAACATTATACATAGGTGCTGAATACATAAAAAGCGACTGTTCAGCGACAGACAAGTCGCATCGGCTGAAAGTAGGCCAGAATGTCAGTCCATGTTGGAGCAGGTTTAGATACAGTCTAAAGCATAGATCTCAAAGTCTGTGCACAGAATTTAGCAAGGGCCTCGCACCTTCTGATGCATCAGGTAGGTGCACAATAGCATAGCCTAACCCTCTGTACTTTGGTCTATATTGATGCGGGACATAGACAGCCAGCTGATGACCAATCCATTAGTGCAATGGATGGCTGGAAGCATTTGTCTTTGCCTTTGCAATACCACAGAAGCAATGCATGGTCAATGTACAGCAATGACACACCTGTGTGAACAGCCAGGAGACCCCCCCCCCCCCCATGTTATGTTACATAGTTACATAGTTAGTACGGTCGAAAAAAGACATATGTCCATCAAGTTCAACCAGGGAATTAAGGGGTAGGGGTGTGGCGCGATATTGGGGAAGGGATGAGATTTTATATTTCTTCATAAGCATTAATCTTATTTTGTCAATTAGGAACATTCAGCACCCACCCGCTATCAAGGCAGCTGCCTATCATGTCATGCCCTACCTGCACAGGTGTGCTGGCTACTCAAATGATCCAATTAAGGAGGCCATTTAGTCAGCAGCAGCAGAAGTCCTGTGCCTGGACGCTCCAACAGCGGCCAGACACAAGCAGAAGCAGAAGCAGCAGCAGCACCACCTTTTGTTTTTTGGCTGCAGCAGCAGCAGCAGCAAGGCCCACAGGGCTGGCTAGCTGGCTAGCCAGCAAGCAGGTAGCAATGAAAGTAGGAATCTTTCTTTTTAACCCTGTAAGGGGGTGGTGCACTGTACCCGAAGATACTGCCATATCGGGTCAATGCATAGGGCGACGGAAGCAAGCTTCGAAATCGGCCCCCGTTCTCAAAAATCCATTTAATATATGGTCCCCAGATAGGGGACGTATCAGATATTAAACTGATAAGAACAGATACTACACTTGATCTTAGCCAAAAGGCCGAGAAGCGATAACCGTGAAAGGGGCGGGCCCAACAAGGTCCCCTTCATGGGCACTATCACTGCTTGCTGTCAGGGAGGCTGCCAGACAATTTTCCATGCACACTCTGGGCTGGGGGGCAGTCAACCACCAGTACACACAGCAGAACCTAAACCCATACCATTATTGCTAAGCAGCAAGACAGGGGCCCATTGCACTCCCACGGGGCCTTTTTAAATGCAATCCATAACCCGGATTTGCCAGGAACCCTTCTTACTCCTCCTACTTGCATGTGACACTGGGCTTAGGATCTGCATAGGAAACACACACACAAGCACACACCTACCTTTGTTGCCTGCAGATGCCTCCTTGGCTGTCCCCAAACGGTATCAAACCAACACCCACGGGAAGCTGTAAGCATAGAGGACATGCCTGCACCCCATTGGACTTACCTGTGTGGGTTAAACCCGGGTTATTTGACAACCTATGGCGGTGATGGTTCTGCTCAGGCAGAGCAGTGCTGATGCTCCTCATAAAGCTGTCGCTGCTGTGAAGGTTCTAGGTGACATCACAAATCCCTATGGTTACATACACAACAAAGCTGGGTTGTTGTTGTTTACACTCTGCAAGGCCTGTGGAAGTGAGTGACATCATAGCACTGTAGTTCTGAGGGTTCTAGATGGATGCAACAATCTCCTGTTGCTTCTATGAAGGCCATAATAGACGACATCACCAAACAGCTCCATAGTCACATACACAGCAAAGGAGAGATGTTGTTTACACCTAGTGATGTCAGTGGTATTGAGTGACATCACAGCACAGTGCTAAGGCTCCTGGGCCTGGACACAGCAGCGGCTGCAATATCTCAACGGAGAATACGTTTATATATATGTGTGTGTGTGCGCGTATATATATATATATATATATATATATATATATATATATATATATATATTTCTCCGCCGAAATCACTTTTAAACCCATTTCCACCTTTTTTTCCCTTCTCTTCCTCTTACTTTTTTTTCACGTTTTTTTACGTTTTTCTCCTTTTCGCCTCTTTTCTGGGCGTATTATTCTTCTTTTTCTTCTTTTTTTTCGTCTAATGCATACCCCATCAGTGCAGCAATGCTTATTCAATACCGCCAGCAGATGGAGACACTGGGGGATAATTTTCTAAGGATTTATACTGATTTTTCCTGTCTGAATTTGTCGCACAGAAAGTTGCAGGCCAAATATGTGTGACATTTCTGCGACTTTAGTTTCTAGAGCATTTTTACAACATTATACATAGGTGCTGAATACATAAAAAGCGACTGTTCAGCGACAGACAAGTCGCATCGGCTGAAAGTAGGCCAGAATGTCAGTCCATGTTGGAGCAGGTTTAGATACAGTCTAAAGCATAGATCTCAAAGTCTGTGCACAGAATTTAGCAAGGGCCTCGCACCTTCTGATGCATCAGGTAGGTGCACAATAGCATAGCCTAACCCTCTGTACTTTGGTCTATATTGATGCGGGACATAGACAGCCAGCTGATGACCAATCCATTAGTGCAATGGATGGCTGGAAGCATTTGTCTTTGCCTTTGCAATACCACAGAAGCAATGCATGGTCAATGTACAGCAATGACACACCTGTGTGAACAGCCAGGAGACCCCCCCCCCCCATGTTATGTTACATAGTTACATAGTTAGTACGGTCGAAAAAAGACATATGTCCATCAAGTTCAACCAGGGAATTAAGGGGTAGGGGTGTGGCGCGATATTGGGGAAGGGATGAGATTTTATATTTCTTCATAAGCATTAATCTTATTTTGTCAATTAGGAACATTCAGCACCCACCCGCTATCAAGGCAGCTGCCTATCATGTCATGCCCTACCTGCACAGGTGTGCTGGCTACTCAAATGATCCAATTAAGGAGGCCATTTAGTCAGCAGCAGCAGAAGTCCTGTGCCTGGACGCTCCAACAGCGGCCAGACACAAGCAGAAGCAGAAGCAGCAGCAGCACCACCTTTTGTTTTTTGGCTGCAGCAGCAGCAGCAGCAAGGCCCACAGGGCTGGCTAGCTGGCTAGCCAGCAAGCAGGTAGCAATGAAAGTAGGAATCTTTCTTTTTAACCCTGTAAGGGGGTGGTGCACTGTACCCGAAGATACTGCCATATCGGGTCAATGCATAGGGCGACGGAAGCAAGCTTCGAAATCGGCCCCCGTTCTCAAAAATCCATTTAATATATGGTCCCCAGATAGGGGACGTATCAGATATTAAACTGATAAGAACAGATACTACACTTGATCTTAGCCAAAAGGCCGAGAAGCGATAACCGTGAAAGGGGCGGGCCCAACAAGGTCCCCTTCATGGGCACTATCACTGCTTGCTGTCAGGGAGGCTGCCAGACAATTTTCCATGCACACTCTGGGCTGGGGGGCAGTCAACCACCAGTACACACAGCAGAACCTAAACCCATACCATTATTGCTAAGCAGCAAGACAGGGGCCCATTGCACTCCCACGGGGCCTTTTTAAATGCAATCCATAACCCGGATTTGCCAGGAACCCTTCTTACTCCTCCTACTTGCATGTGACACTGGGCTTAGGATCTGCATAGGAAACACACACACAAGCACACACCTACCTTTGTTGCCTGCAGATGCCTCCTTGGCTGTCCCCAAACGGTATCAAACCAACACCCACGGGAAGCTGTAAGCATAGAGGACATGCCTGCACCCCATTGGACTTACCTGTGTGGGTTAAACCCGGGTTATTTGACAACCTATGGCGGTGATGGTTCTGCTCAGGCAGAGCAGTGCTGATGCTCCTCATAAAGCTGTCGCTGCTGTGAAGGTTCTAGGTGACATCACAAATCCCTATGGTTACATACACAACAAAGCTGGGTTGTTGTTGTTTACACTCTGCAAGGCCTGTGGAAGTGAGTGACATCATAGCACTGTAGTTCTGAGGGTTCTAGATGGATGCAACAATCTCCTGTTGCTTCTATGAAGGCCATAATAGACGACATCACCAAACAGCTCCATAGTCACATACACAGCAAAGGAGAGATGTTGTTTACACCTAGTGATGTCAGTGGTATTGAGTGATATCACAGCACAGTGCTAAGGCTCCTGGGCCTGGACACAGCAGCGGCTGCAATATCTCAACGGAGAATACGTTTATATATATGTGTGTGTGTGCGCGTATATATATATATATATATATATATATATATATATATATATATATATATATATTTCTCCGCCGAAATCACTTTTAAACCCATTTCCACCTTTTTTTCCCTTCTCTTCCTCTTACTTTTTTTTCACGTTTTTTTACGTTTTTCTCCTTTTCGCCTCTTTTCTGGGCGTATTATTCTTCTTTTTCTTCTTTTTTTTCGTCTAATGCATACCCCATCAGTGCAGCAATGCTTATTCAATACCGCCAGCAGATGGAGACACTGGGGGATAATTTTCTAAGGATTTATACTGATTTTTCCTGTCTGAATTTGTCGCACAGAAAGTTGCAGGCCAAATATGTGTGACATTTCTGCGACTTTAGCTTCTAGAGCATTTTTACAACATTATACATAGGTGCTGAATACATAAAAAGCGACTGTTCAGCGACAGACAAGTCGCATCGGCTGAAAGTAGGCCAGAATGTCAGTCCATGTTGGAGCAGGTTTAGATACAGTCTAAAGCATAGATCTCAAAGTCTGTGCACAGAATTTAGCAAGGGCCTCGCACCTTCTGATGCATCAGGTAGGTGCACAATAGCATAGCCTAACCCTCTGTACTTTGGTCTATATTGATGCGGGACATAGACAGCCAGCTGATGACCAATCCATTAGTGCAATGGATGGCTGGAAGCATTTGTCTTTGCCTTTGCAATACCACAGAAGCAATGCATGGTCAATGTACAGCAATGACACACCTGTGTGAACAGCCAGGAGACCCCCCCCCCCCCCCATGTTATGTTACATAGTTACATAGTTAGTACGGTCGAAAAAAGACATATGTCCATCAAGTTCAACCAGGGAATTAAGGGGTAGGGGTGTGGCGCGATATTGGGGAAGGGATGAGATTTTATATTTCTTCATAAGCATTAATCTTATTTTGTCAATTAGGAACATTCAGCACCCACCCGCTATCAAGGCAGCTGCCTATCATGTCATGCCCTACCTGCACAGGTGTGCTGGCTACTCAAATGATCCAATTAAGGAGGCCATTTAGTCAGCAGCAGCAGAAGTCCTGTGCCTGGACGCTCCAACAGCGGCCAGACACAAGCAGAAGCAGAAGCAGCAGCAGCACCACCTTTTGTTTTTTGGCTGCAGCAGCAGCAGCAGCAAGGCCCACAGGGCTGGCTAGCTGGCTAGCCAGCAAGCAGGTAGCAATGAAAGTAGGAATCTTTCTTTTTAACCCTGTAAGGGGGTGGTGCACTGTACCCGAAGATACTGCCATATCGGGTCAATGCATAGGGCGACGGAAGCAAGCTTCGAAATCGGCCCCCGTTCTCAAAAATCCATTTAATATATGGTCCCCAGATAGGGGACGTATCAGATATTAAACTGATAAGAACAGATACTACACTTGATCTTAGCCAAAAGGCCGAGAAGCGATAACCGTGAAAGGGGCGGGCCCAACAAGGTCCCCTTCATGGGCACTATCACTGCTTGCTGTCAGGGAGGCTGCCAGACAATTTTCCATGCACACTCTGGGCTGGGGGGCAGTCAACCACCAGTACACACAGCAGAACCTAAACCCATACCATTATTGCTAAGCAGCAAGACAGGGGCCCATTGCACTCCCACGGGGCCTTTTTAAATGCAATCCATAACCCGGATTTGCCAGGAACCCTTCTTACTCCTCCTACTTGCATGTGACACTGGGCTTAGGATCTGCATAGGAAACACACACACAAGCACACACCTACCTTTGTTGCCTGCAGATGCCTCCTTGGCTGTCCCCAAACGGTATCAAACCAACACCCACGGGAAGCTGTAAGCATAGAGGACATGCCTGCACCCCATTGGACTTACCTGTGTGGGTTAAACCCGGGTTATTTGACAACCTATGGCGGTGATGGTTCTGCTCAGGCAGAGCAGTGCTGATGCTCCTCATAAAGCTGTCGCTGCTGTGAAGGTTCTAGGTGACATCACAAATCCCTATGGTTACATACACAACAAAGCTGGGTTGTTGTTGTTTACACTCTGCAAGGCCTGTGGAAGTGAGTGACATCATAGCACTGTAGTTCTGAGGGTTCTAGATGGATGCAACAATCTCCTGTTGCTTCTATGAAGGCCATAATAGACGACATCACCAAACAGCTCCATAGTCACATACACAGCAAAGGAGAGATGTTGTTTACACCTAGTGATGTCAGTGGTATTGAGTGACATCACAGCACAGTGCTAAGGCTCCTGGGCCTGGACACAGCAGCGGCTGCAATATCTCAACGGAGAATACGTTTATATATATGTGTGTGTGTGCGCGTATATATATATATATATATATATATATATATATATATATATTTCTCCGCCGAAATCACTTTTAAACCCATTTCCACCTTTTTTTCCCTTCTCTTCCTCTTACTTTTTTTTCACGTTTTTTTACGTTTTTCTCCTTTTCGCCTCTTTTCTGGGCGTATTATTCTTCTTTTTCTTCTTTTTTTTCGTCTAATGCATACCCCATCAGTGCAGCAATGCTTATTCAATACCGCCAGCAGATGGAGACACTGGGGGATAATTTTCTAAGGATTTATACTGATTTTTCCTGTCTGAATTTGTCGCACAGAAAGTTGCAGGCCAAATATGTGTGACATTTCTGCGACTTTAGCTTCTAGAGCATTTTTACAACATTATACATAGGTGCTGAATACATAAAAAGCGACTGTTCAGCGACAGACAAGTCGCATCGGCTGAAAGTAGGCCAGAATGTCAGTCCATGTTGGAGCAGGTTTAGATACAGTCTAAAGCATAGATCTCAAAGTCTGTGCACAGAATTTAGCAAGGGCCTCGCACCTTCTGATGCATCAGGTAGGTGCACAATAGCATAGCCTAACCCTCTGTACTTTGGTCTATATTGATGCGGGACATAGACAGCCAGCTGATGACCAATCCATTAGTGCAATGGATGGCTGGAAGCATTTGTCTTTGCCTTTGCAATACCACAGAAGCAATGCATGGTCAATGTACAGCAATGACACACCTGTGTGAACAGCCAGGAGACCCCCCCCCCCCCATGTTATGTTACATAGTTACATAGTTAGTACGGTCGAAAAAAGACATATGTCCATCAAGTTCAACCAGGGAATTAAGGGGTAGGGGTGTGGCGCGATATTGGGGAAGGGATGAGATTTTATATTTCTTCATAAGCATTAATCTTATTTTGTCAATTAGGAACATTCAGCACCCACCCGCTATCAAGGCAGCTGCCTATCATGTCATGCCCTACCTGCACAGGTGTGCTGGCTACTCAAATGATCCAATTAAGGAGGCCATTTAGTCAGCAGCAGCAGAAGTCCTGTGCCTGGACGCTCCAACAGCGGCCAGACACAAGCAGAAGCAGAAGCAGCAGCAGCACCACCTTTTGTTTTTTGGCTGCAGCAGCAGCAGCAGCAAGGCCCACAGGGCTGGCTAGCTGGCTAGCCAGCAAGCAGGTAGCAATGAAAGTAGGAATCTTTCTTTTTAACCCTGTAAGGGGGTGGTGCACTGTACCCGAAGATACTGCCATATCGGGTCAATGCATAGGGCGACGGAAGCAAGCTTCGAAATCGGCCCCCGTTCTCAAAAATCCATTTAATATATGGTCCCCAGATAGGGGACGTATCAGATATTAAACTGATAAGAACAGATACTACACTTGATCTTAGCCAAAAGGCCGAGAAGCGATAACCGTGAAAGGGGCGGGCCCAACAAGGTCCCCTTCATGGGCACTATCACTGCTTGCTGTCAGGGAGGCTGCCAGACAATTTTCCATGCACACTCTGGGCTGGGGGGCAGTCAACCACCAGTACACACAGCAGAACCTAAACCCATACCATTATTGCTAAGCAGCAAGACAGGGGCCCATTGCACTCCCACGGGGCCTTTTTAAATGCAATCCATAACCCGGATTTGCCAGGAACCCTTCTTACTCCTCCTACTTGCATGTGACACTGGGCTTAGGATCTGCATAGGAAACACACACACAAGCACACACCTACCTTTGTTGCCTGCAGATGCCTCCTTGGCTGTCCCCAAACGGTATCAAACCAACACCCACGGGAAGCTGTAAGCATAGAGGACATGCCTGCACCCCATTGGACTTACCTGTGTGGGTTAAACCCGGGTTATTTGACAACCTATGGCGGTGATGGTTCTGCTCAGGCAGAGCAGTGCTGATGCTCCTCATAAAGCTGTCGCTGCTGTGAAGGTTCTAGGTGACATCACAAATCCCTATGGTTACATACACAACAAAGCTGGGTTGTTGTTGTTTACACTCTGCAAGGCCTGTGGAAGTGAGTGACATCATAGCACTGTAGTTCTGAGGGTTCTAGATGGATGCAACAATCTCCTGTTGCTTCTATGAAGGCCATAATAGACGACATCACCAAACAGCTCCATAGTCACATACACAGCAAAGGAGAGATGTTGTTTACACCTAGTGATGTCAGTGGTATTGAGTGACATCACAGCACAGTGCTAAGGCTCCTGGGCCTGGACACAGCAGCGGCTGCAATATCTCAACGGAGAATACGTTTATATATATGTGTGTGTGTGCGCGTATATATATATATATATATATATATATATATATATATATATATATATATTTCTCCGCCGAAATCACTTTTAAACCCATTTCCACCTTTTTTTCCCTTCTCTTCCTCTTACTTTTTTTTCACGTTTTTTTACGTTTTTCTCCTTTTCGCCTCTTTTCTGGGCGTATTATTCTTCTTTTTCTTCTTTTTTTTCGTCTAATGCATACCCCATCAGTGCAGCAATGCTTATTCAATACCGCCAGCAGATGGAGACACTGGGGGATAATTTTCTAAGGATTTATACTGATTTTTCCTGTCTGAATTTGTCGCACAGAAAGTTGCAGGCCAAATATGTGTGACATTTCTGCGACTTTAGCTTCTAGAGCATTTTTACAACATTATACATAGGTGCTGAATACATAAAAAGCGACTGTTCAGCGACAGACAAGTCGCATCGGCTGAAAGTAGGCCAGAATGTCAGTCCATGTTGGAGCAGGTTTAGATACAGTCTAAAGCATAGATCTCAAAGTCTGTGCACAGAATTTAGCAAGGGCCTCGCACCTTCTGATGCATCAGGTAGGTGCACAATAGCATAGCCTAACCCTCTGTACTTTGGTCTATATTGATGCGGGACATAGACAGCCAGCTGATGACCAATCCATTAGTGCAATGGATGGCTGGAAGCATTTGTCTTTGCCTTTGCAATACCACAGAAGCAATGCATGGTCAATGTACAGCAATGACACACCTGTGTGAACAGCCAGGAGACCCCCCCCCCCCCATGTTATGTTACATAGTTACATAGTTAGTACGGTCGAAAAAAGACATATGTCCATCAAGTTCAACCAGGGAATTAAGGGGTAGGGGTGTGGCGCGATATTGGGGAAGGGATGAGATTTTATATTTCTTCATAAGCATTAATCTTATTTTGTCAATTAGGAACATTCAGCACCCACCCGCTATCAAGGCAGCTGCCTATCATGTCATGCCCTACCTGCACAGGTGTGCTGGCTACTCAAATGATCCAATTAAGGAGGCCATTTAGTCAGCAGCAGCAGAAGTCCTGTGCCTGGACGCTCCAACAGCGGCCAGACACAAGCAGAAGCAGAAGCAGCAGCAGCACCACCTTTTGTTTTTTGGCTGCAGCAGCAGCAGCAGCAAGGCCCACAGGGCTGGCTAGCTGGCTAGCCAGCAAGCAGGTAGCAATGAAAGTAGGAATCTTTCTTTTTAACCCTGTAAGGGGGTGGTGCACTGTACCCGAAGATACTGCCATATCGGGTCAATGCATAGGGCGACGGAAGCAAGCTTCGAAATCGGCCCCCGTTCTCAAAAATCCATTTAATATATGGTCCCCAGATAGGGGACGTATCAGATATTAAACTGATAAGAACAGATACTACACTTGATCTTAGCCAAAAGGCCGAGAAGCGATAACCGTGAAAGGGGCGGGCCCAACAAGGTCCCCTTCATGGGCACTATCACTGCTTGCTGTCAGGGAGGCTGCCAGACAATTTTCCATGCACACTCTGGGCTGGGGGGCAGTCAACCACCAGTACACACAGCAGAACCTAAACCCATACCATTATTGCTAAGCAGCAAGACAGGGGCCCATTGCACTCCCACGGGGCCTTTTTAAATGCAATCCATAACCCGGATTTGCCAGGAACCCTTCTTACTCCTCCTACTTGCATGTGACACTGGGCTTAGGATCTGCATAGGAAACACACACACAAGCACACACCTACCTTTGTTGCCTGCAGATGCCTCCTTGGCTGTCCCCAAACGGTATCAAACCAACACCCACGGGAAGCTGTAAGCATAGAGGACATGCCTGCACCCCATTGGACTTACCTGTGTGGGTTAAACCCGGGTTATTTGACAACCTATGGCGGTGATGGTTCTGCTCAGGCAGAGCAGTGCTGATGCTCCTCATAAAGCTGTCGCTGCTGTGAAGGTTCTAGGTGACATCACAAATCCCTATGGTTACATACACAACAAAGCTGGGTTGTTGTTGTTTACACTCTGCAAGGCCTGTGGAAGTGAGTGACATCATAGCACTGTAGTTCTGAGGGTTCTAGATGGATGCAACAATCTCCTGTTGCTTCTATGAAGGCCATAATAGACGACATCACCAAACAGCTCCATAGTCACATACACAGCAAAGGAGAGATGTTGTTTACACCTAGTGATGTCAGTGGTATTGAGTGACATCACAGCACAGTGCTAAGGCTCCTGGGCCTGGACACAGCAGCGGCTGCAATATCTCAACGGAGAATACGTTTATATATATGTGTGTGTGTGCGCGTATATATATATATATATATATATATATATATATATATATATATATATTTCTCCGCCGAAATCACTTTTAAACCCATTTCCACCTTTTTTTCCCTTCTCTTCCTCTTACTTTTTTTTCACGTTTTTTTACGTTTTTCTCCTTTTCGCCTCTTTTCTGGGCGTATTATTCTTCTTTTTCTTCTTTTTTTTCGTCTAATGCATACCCCATCAGTGCAGCAATGCTTATTCAATACCGCCAGCAGATGGAGACACTGGGGGATAATTTTCTAAGGATTTATACTGATTTTTCCTGTCTGAATTTGTCGCACAGAAAGTTGCAGGCCAAATATGTGTGACATTTCTGCGACTTTAGCTTCTAGAGCATTTTTACAACATTATACATAGGTGCTGAATACATAAAAAGCGACTGTTCAGCGACAGACAAGTCGCATCGGCTGAAAGTAGGCCAGAATGTCAGTCCATGTTGGAGCAGGTTTAGATACAGTCTAAAGCATAGATCTCAAAGTCTGTGCACAGAATTTAGCAAGGGCCTCGCACCTTCTGATGCATCAGGTAGGTGCACAATAGCATAGCCTAACCCTCTGTACTTTGGTCTATATTGATGCGGGACATAGACAGCCAGCTGATGACCAATCCATTAGTGCAATGGATGGCTGGAAGCATTTGTCTTTGCCTTTGCAATACCACAGAAGCAATGCATGGTCAATGTACAGCAATGACACACCTGTGTGAACAGCCAGGAGACCCCCCCCCCCCCATGTTATGTTACATAGTTACATAGTTAGTACGGTCGAAAAAAGACATATGTCCATCAAGTTCAACCAGGGAATTAAGGGGTAGGGGTGTGGCGCGATATTGGGGAAGGGATGAGATTTTATATTTCTTCATAAGCATTAATCTTATTTTGTCAATTAGGAACATTCAGCACCCACCCGCTATCAAGGCAGCTGCCTATCATGTCATGCCCTACCTGCACAGGTGTGCTGGCTACTCAAATGATCCAATTAAGGAGGCCATTTAGTCAGCAGCAGCAGAAGTCCTGTGCCTGGACGCTCCAACAGCGGCCAGACACAAGCAGAAGCAGAAGCAGCAGCAGCACCACCTTTTGTTTTTTGGCTGCAGCAGCAGCAGCAGCAAGGCCCACAGGGCTGGCTAGCTGGCTAGCCAGCAAGCAGGTAGCAATGAAAGTAGGAATCTTTCTTTTTAACCCTGTAAGGGGGTGGTGCACTGTACCCGAAGATACTGCCATATCGGGTCAATGCATAGGGCGACGGAAGCAAGCTTCGAAATCGGCCCCCGTTCTCAAAAATCCATTTAATATATGGTCCCCAGATAGGGGACGTATCAGATATTAAACTGATAAGAACAGATACTACACTTGATCTTAGCCAAAAGGCCGAGAAGCGATAACCGTGAAAGGGGCGGGCCCAACAAGGTCCCCTTCATGGGCACTATCACTGCTTGCTGTCAGGGAGGCTGCCAGACAATTTTCCATGCACACTCTGGGCTGGGGGGCAGTCAACCACCAGTACACACAGCAGAACCTAAACCCATACCATTATTGCTAAGCAGCAAGACAGGGGCCCATTGCACTCCCACGGGGCCTTTTTAAATGCAATCCATAACCCGGATTTGCCAGGAACCCTTCTTACTCCTCCTACTTGCATGTGACACTGGGCTTAGGATCTGCATAGGAAACACACACACAAGCACACACCTACCTTTGTTGCCTGCAGATGCCTCCTTGGCTGTCCCCAAACGGTATCAAACCAACACCCACGGGAAGCTGTAAGCATAGAGGACATGCCTGCACCCCATTGGACTTACCTGTGTGGGTTAAACCCGGGTTATTTGACAACCTATGGCGGTGATGGTTCTGCTCAGGCAGAGCAGTGCTGATGCTCCTCATAAAGCTGTCGCTGCTGTGAAGGTTCTAGGTGACATCACAAATCCCTATGGTTACATACACAACAAAGCTGGGTTGTTGTTGTTTACACTCTGCAAGGCCTGTGGAAGTGAGTGACATCATAGCACTGTAGTTCTGAGGGTTCTAGATGGATGCAACAATCTCCTGTTGCTTCTATGAAGGCCATAATAGACGACATCACCAAACAGCTCCATAGTCACATACACAGCAAAGGAGAGATGTTGTTTACACCTAGTGATGTCAGTGGTATTGAGTGACATCACAGCACAGTGCTAAGGCTCCTGGGCCTGGACACAGCAGCGGCTGCAATATCTCAACGGAGAATACGTTTATATATATGTGTGTGTGTGCGCGTATATATATATATATATATATATATATATATATATATATATATTTCTCCGCCGAAATCACTTTTAAACCCATTTCCACCTTTTTTTCCCTTCTCTTCCTCTTACTTTTTTTTCACGTTTTTTTACGTTTTTCTCCTTTTCGCCTCTTTTCTGGGCGTATTATTCTTCTTTTTCTTCTTTTTTTTCGTCTAATGCATACCCCATCAGTGCAGCAATGCTTATTCAATACTGCCAGCAGATGGAGACACTGGGGGATAATTTTCTAAGGATTTATACTGATTTTTCCTGTCTGAATTTGTCGCACAGAAAGTTGCAGGCCAAATATGTGTGACATTTCTGCGACTTTAGCTTCTAGAGCATTTTTACAACATTATACATAGGTGCTGAATACATAAAAAGCGACTGTTCAGCGACAGACAAGTCGCATCGGCTGAAAGTAGGCCAGAATGTCAGTCCATGTTGGAGCAGGTTTAGATACAGTCTAAAGCATAGATCTCAAAGTCTGTGCACAGAATTTAGCAAGGGCCTCGCACCTTCTGATGCATCAGGTAGGTGCACAATAGCATAGCCTAACCCTCTGTACTTTGGTCTATATTGATGCGGGACATAGACAGCCAGCTGATGACCAATCCATTAGTGCAATGGATGGCTGGAAGCATTTGTCTTTGCCTTTGCAATACCACAGAAGCAATGCATGGTCAATGTACAGCAATGACACACCTGTGTGAACAGCCAGGAGACCCCCCCCCCCCATGTTATGTTACATAGTTACATAGTTAGTACGGTCGAAAAAAGACATATGTCCATCAAGTTCAACCAGGGAATTAAGGGGTAGGGGTGTGGCGCGATATTGGGGAAGGGATGAGATTTTATATTTCTTCATAAGCATTAATCTTATTTTGTCAATTAGGAACATTCAGCACCCACCCGCTATCAAGGCAGCTGCCTATCATGTCATGCCCTACCTGCACAGGTGTGCTGGCTACTCAAATGATCCAATTAAGGAGGCCATTTAGTCAGCAGCAGCAGAAGTCCTGTGCCTGGACGCTCCAACAGCGGCCAGACACAAGCAGAAGCAGAAGCAGCAGCAGCACCACCTTTTGTTTTTTGGCTGCAGCAGCAGCAGCAGCAAGGCCCACAGGGCTGGCTAGCTGGCTAGCCAGCAAGCAGGTAGCAATGAAAGTAGGAATCTTTCTTTTTAACCCTGTAAGGGGGTGGTGCACTGTACCCGAAGATACTGCCATATCGGGTCAATGCATAGGGCGACGGAAGCAAGCTTCGAAATCGGCCCCCGTTCTCAAAAATCCATTTAATATATGGTCCCCAGATAGGGGACGTATCAGATATTAAACTGATAAGAACAGATACTACACTTGATCTTAGCCAAAAGGCCGAGAAGCGATAACCGTGAAAGGGGCGGGCCCAACAAGGTCCCCTTCATGGGCACTATCACTGCTTGCTGTCAGGGAGGCTGCCAGACAATTTTCCATGCACACTCTGGGCTGGGGGGCAGTCAACCACCAGTACACACAGCAGAACCTAAACCCATACCATTATTGCTAAGCAGCAAGACAGGGGCCCATTGCACTCCCACGGGGCCTTTTTAAATGCAATCCATAACCCGGATTTGCCAGGAACCCTTCTTACTCCTCCTACTTGCATGTGACACTGGGCTTAGGATCTGCATAGGAAACACACACACAAGCACACACCTACCTTTGTTGCCTGCAGATGCCTCCTTGGCTGTCCCCAAACGGTATCAAACCAACACCCACGGGAAGCTGTAAGCATAGAGGACATGCCTGCACCCCATTGGACTTACCTGTGTGGGTTAAACCCGGGTTATTTGACAACCTATGGCGGTGATGGTTCTGCTCAGGCAGAGCAGTGCTGATGCTCCTCATAAAGCTGTCGCTGCTGTGAAGGTTCTAGGTGACATCACAAATCCCTATGGTTACATACACAACAAAGCTGGGTTGTTGTTGTTTACACTCTGCAAGGCCTGTGGAAGTGAGTGACATCATAGCACTGTAGTTCTGAGGGTTCTAGATGGATGCAACAATCTCCTGTTGCTTCTATGAAGGCCATAATAGACGACATCACCAAACAGCTCCATAGTCACATACACAGCAAAGGAGAGATGTTGTTTACACCTAGTGATGTCAGTGGTATTGAGTGACATCACAGCACAGTGCTAAGGCTCCTGGGCCTGGACACAGCAGCGGCTGCAATATCTCAACGGAGAATACGTTTATATATATGTGTGTGTGTGCGCGTATATATATATATATATATATATATATATATATATATATATTCTCCGCCGAAATCACTTTTAAACCCATTTCCACCTTTTTTTCCCTTCTCTTCCTCTTACTTTTTTTTCACGTTTTTTTACGTTTTTCTCCTTTTCGCCTCTTTTCTGGGCGTATTATTCTTCTTTTTCTTCTTTTTTTTCGTCTAATGCATACCCCATCAGTGCAGCAATGCTTATTCAATACCGCCAGCAGATGGAGACACTGGGGGATAATTTTCTAAGGATTTATACTGATTTTTCCTGTCTGAATTTGTCGCACAGAAAGTTGCAGGCCAAATATGTGTGACATTTCTGCGACTTTAGCTTCTAGAGCATTTTTACAACATTATACATAGGTGCTGAATACATAAAAAGCGACTGTTCAGCGACAGACAAGTCGCATCGGCTGAAAGTAGGCCAGAATGTCAGTCCATGTTGGAGCAGGTTTAGATACAGTCTAAAGCATAGATCTCAAAGTCTGTGCACAGAATTTAGCAAGGGCCTCGCACCTTCTGATGCATCAGGTAGGTGCACAATAGCATAGCCTAACCCTCTGTACTTTGGTCTATATTGATGCGGGACATAGACAGCCAGCTGATGACCAATCCATTAGTGCAATGGATGGCTGGAAGCATTTGTCTTTGCCTTTGCAATACCACAGAAGCAATGCATGGTCAATGTACAGCAATGACACACCTGTGTGAACAGCCAGGAGACCCCCCCCCCCCCATGTTATGTTACATAGTTACATAGTTAGTACGGTCGAAAAAAGACATATGTCCATCAAGTTCAACCAGGGAATTAAGGGGTAGGGGTGTGGCGCGATATTGGGGAAGGGATGAGATTTTATATTTCTTCATAAGCATTAATCTTATTTTGTCAATTAGGAACATTCAGCACCCACCCGCTATCAAGGCAGCTGCCTATCATGTCATGCCCTACCTGCACAGGTGTGCTGGCTACTCAAATGATCCAATTAAGGAGGCCATTTAGTCAGCAGCAGCAGAAGTCCTGTGCCTGGACGCTCCAACAGCGGCCAGACACAAGCAGAAGCAGAAGCAGCAGCAGCACCACCTTTTGTTTTTTGGCTGCAGCAGCAGCAGCAGCAAGGCCCACAGGGCTGGCTAGCTGGCTAGCCAGCAAGCAGGTAGCAATGAAAGTAGGAATCTTTCTTTTTAACCCTGTAAGGGGGTGGTGCACTGTACCCGAAGATACTGCCATATCGGGTCAATGCATAGGGCGACGGAAGCAAGCTTCGAAATCGGCCCCCGTTCTCAAAAATCCATTTAATATATGGTCCCCAGATAGGGGACGTATCAGATATTAAACTGATAAGAACAGATACTACACTTGATCTTAGCCAAAAGGCCGAGAAGCGATAACCGTGAAAGGGGCGGGCCCAACAAGGTCCCCTTCATGGGCACTATCACTGCTTGCTGTCAGGGAGGCTGCCAGACAATTTTCCATGCACACTCTGGGCTGGGGGGCAGTCAACCACCAGTACACACAGCAGAACCTAAACCCATACCATTATTGCTAAGCAGCAAGACAGGGGCCCATTGCACTCCCACGGGGCCTTTTTAAATGCAATCCATAACCCGGATTTGCCAGGAACCCTTCTTACTCCTCCTACTTGCATGTGACACTGGGCTTAGGATCTGCATAGGAAACACACACACAAGCACACACCTACCTTTGTTGCCTGCAGATGCCTCCTTGGCTGTCCCCAAACGGTATCAAACCAACACCCACGGGAAGCTGTAAGCATAGAGGACATGCCTGCACCCCATTGGACTTACCTGTGTGGGTTAAACCCGGGTTATTTGACAACCTATGGCGGTGATGGTTCTGCTCAGGCAGAGCAGTGCTGATGCTCCTCATAAAGCTGTCGCTGCTGTGAAGGTTCTAGGTGACATCACAAATCCCTATGGTTACATACACAACAAAGCTGGGTTGTTGTTGTTTACACTCTGCAAGGCCTGTGGAAGTGAGTGACATCATAGCACTGTAGTTCTGAGGGTTCTAGATGGATGCAACAATCTCCTGTTGCTTCTATGAAGGCCATAATAGACGACATCACCAAACAGCTCCATAGTCACATACACAGCAAAGGAGAGATGTTGTTTACACCTAGTGATGTCAGTGGTATTGAGTGACATCACAGCACAGTGCTAAGGCTCCTGGGCCTGGACACAGCAGCGGCTGCAATATCTCAACGGAGAATACGTTTATATATATGTGTGTGTGTGCGCGTATATATATATATATATATATATATATATATATATATATTTCTCCGCCGAAATCACTTTTAAACCCATTTCCACCTTTTTTTCCCTTCTCTTCCTCTTACTTTTTTTTCAGGTTTTTTTACGTTTTTCTCCTTTTCCCTCTTTTCTGGGCGTATTATTCTTCTTTTTCTTCTTTTTTTTCGTCTAATGCATACCCCATCAGTGCAGCAATGCTTATTCAATACCGCCAGCAGATGGAGACACTGGGGGATAATTTTCTAAGGATTTATACTGATTTTTCCTGTCTGAATTTGTCGCACAGAAAGTTGCAGGCCAAATATGTGTGACATTTCTGCGACTTTAGCTTCTAGAGCATTTTTACAACATTATACATAGGTGCTGAATACATAAAAAGCGACTGTTCAGCGACAGACAAGTCGCATCGGCTGAAAGTAGGCCAGAATGTCAGTCCATGTTGGAGCAGGTTTAGATACAGTCTAAAGCATAGATCTCAAAGTCTGTGCACAGAATTTAGCAAGGGCCTCGCACCTTCTGATGCATCAGGTAGGTGCACAATAGCATAGCCTAACCCTCTGTACTTTGGTCTATATTGATGCGGGACATAGACAGCCAGCTGATGACCAATCCATTAGTGCAATGGATGGCTGGAAGCATTTGTCTTTGCCTTTGCAATACCACAGAAGCAATGCATGGTCAATGTACAGCAATGACACACCTGTGTGAACAGCCAGGAGACCCCCCCCCCCCATGTTATGTTACATAGTTACATAGTTAGTACGGTCGAAAAAAGACATATGTCCATCAAGTTCAACCAGGGAATTAAGGGGTAGGGGTGTGGCGCGATATTGGGGAAGGGATGAGATTTTATATTTCTTCATAAGCATTAATCTTATTTTGTCAATTAGGAACATTCAGCACCCACCCGCTATCAAGGCAGCTGCCTATCATGTCATGCCCTACCTGCACAGGTGTGCTGGCTACTCAAATGATCCAATTAAGGAGGCCATTTAGTCAGCAGCAGCAGAAGTCCTGTGCCTGGACGCTCCAACAGCGGCCAGACACAAGCAGAAGCAGAAGCAGCAGCAGCACCACCTTTTGTTTTTTGGCTGCAGCAGCAGCAGCAGCAAGGCCCACAGGGCTGGCTAGCTGGCTAGCCAGCAAGCAGGTAGCAATGAAAGTAGGAATCTTTCTTTTTAACCCTGTAAGGGGGTGGTGCACTGTACCCGAAGATACTGCCATATCGGGTCAATGCATAGGGCGACGGAAGCAAGCTTCGAAATCGGCCCCCGTTCTCAAAAATCCATTTAATATATGGTCCCCAGATAGGGGACGTATCAGATATTAAACTGATAAGAACAGATACTACACTTGATCTTAGCCAAAAGGCCGAGAAGCGATAACCGTGAAAGGGGCGGGCCCAACAAGGTCCCCTTCATGGGCACTATCACTGCTTGCTGTCAGGGAGGCTGCCAGACAATTTTCCATGCACACTCTGGGCTGGGGGGCAGTCAACCACCAGTACACACAGCAGAACCTAAACCCATACCATTATTGCTAAGCAGCAAGACAGGGGCCCATTGCACTCCCACGGGGCCTTTTTAAATGCAATCCATAACCCGGATTTGCCAGGAACCCTTCTTACTCCTCCTACTTGCATGTGACACTGGGCTTAGGATCTGCATAGGAAACACACACACAAGCACACACCTACCTTTGTTGCCTGCAGATGCCTCCTTGGCTGTCCCCAAACGGTATCAAACCAACACCCACGGGAAGCTGTAAGCATAGAGGACATGCCTGCACCCCATTGGACTTACCTGTGTGGGTTAAACCCGGGTTATTTGACAACCTATGGCGGTGATGGTTCTGCTCAGGCAGAGCAGTGCTGATGCTCCTCATAAAGCTGTCGCTGCTGTGAAGGTTCTAGGTGACATCACAAATCCCTATGGTTACATACACAACAAAGCTGGGTTGTTGTTGTTTACACTCTGCAAGGCCTGTGGAAGTGAGTGACATCATAGCACTGTAGTTCTGAGGGTTCTAGATGGATGCAACAATCTCCTGTTGCTTCTATGAAGGCCATAATAGACGACATCACCAAACAGCTCCATAGTCACATACACAGCAAAGGAGAGATGTTGTTTACACCTAGTGATGTCAGTGGTATTGAGTGACATCACAGCACAGTGCTAAGGCTCCTGGGCCTGGACACAGCAGCGGCTGCAATATCTCAACGGAGAATACGTTTATATATATGTGTGTGTGTGCGCGTATATATATATATATATATATATATATATATATATATATATATATATTCTCCGCCGAAATCACTTTTAAACCC